>NC_053023.1:297748994-297865165 GCF_003073215.2 Triticum urartu | reverse complement strand
TTCCTCCAGTCGGGGTAGTAACCTGCGCCTTGGGTAACTCTTGGAGGGGCGCTCGAGTTTATATTCCTCGGCCGCGAGGACTTCAGTCCATTTGTCAGCTAACAGATCTTGATCAGCTTGAAGTTGTTGCTGCTTTTTCTTCAGGCTATTTGCTGTGGCCATAAGCCGGCGCTTGAAGCGCTCTTGTTCGACGGGATCCTCTGGTACAGTGAATTCATCGTCACCGAGGCTTGCCTCGTCTTCGAAGGGGGGCATGTGATCATCCTCCTCCTCTCCGTCTGCCGCTCTCTCAGGAGAGCTGGCTCCTTCATCCTCCTGCTCTAAATCTTGCTGGAGGGGATTGTTGTTGTCTTCGACACTATCTGGAGTGTTATTATCTCCTGTGCTGGTATCACCACTTTTGCTTTGGCGGGACTTAGAGCGGCGCCGCTGAGGTCGGCGCTTGGGTTGCTTCTTGGAGGGGTCATCCTCCACTATCTAGCCGCCATTGTCTTCGTTGGGTGTATCCACCATGTATATGTCATATGACGAGGTGGCTTTCCAGTGCCCTATAGGTGCTGATTCATGTTCATCTCCTACATCGTCGTCCATACCGTCGATGTCTTCGGAGTCAAAGTCGAGCATGTCGGTTAACTCATCGACAGTGGCTACGAAGTGGGTGGTGGGTGGGCGTCGAATTTCTTCGTCGTCCGCATCCCAATCATGTTGGCCATAATCCGGCCAGGGCTCTCCTGACAAGGAGAGAGACCTTAGTGAATTCAGAATGTCGCTGAAGGGCGAGTGCTGAAAGATATCTGCAGCGGTGCATTCCATGATCGGCGCCCAATCGGATTCGATTGGCAGGGGCGCGGATGGTTCGGAGTCCGGAAAAGAGTCCGACACCTAGGAGTCACGGGCTGCGCAGAGGATTATGCTGGTGTTTGGCTCCATCGCTGTTGAGACTGCAGTGCCTGAGGCGGTGTCTAACCACCCGTCCTTAGTTGGCGCAGTTGGCTCCGAGCTAAGGGTCGGAGCTGATGCGGGCGTGGCCACTGGGGTACTGTTCGGCGGCAGAGTGAGGTCATACCCATCGCGACAGTGCGGCGTGGCCGGCTGTGGCTCGAATCCGTCGAAGATCAAGTCTTCGCGGATGTCGGCCTTGTAGTTCAAACTTCCAAATCTGACCTGATGGCCAAGGGCGTAGCTTTCAATCTGCTCCAGATGGCCAAGCAAATTAGCCCGTAGTGCAAAGCCGCCGAATACGAAGATCTGTCCGGGGAGAAAAGTCTCACCCTGGACCGCATCGCTATCGATGGTAGTAGAAGCCATCAAGCCTAACGGCGACGACACAGAGGAACTCTCAATGAAAGCACAATGTCGGTGTCAAAACCGGCGGATCTCAGGTAGGGGGTCCCGAACTGTGCATCTAGGCCGGATGGTAATAGGAGGCAGGGGACACGATGTTTTCCCCAGGTTCGGGACCTCTTGATGGAGGTAAAACCTTACGTCCTGCTTGATTAATATTGATGATATGGGTAGTACAAGAGTAGATCTACCATGAGATCAGAGAGGCTAAACCCTAGAAGCTAGCCTATGGTATGATTGTATGTTATGGTTGTTCTACAGACTAAAAACCCTTCGGTTTATGTAGACACCGGAGAGGGTTAGGGTTACACAAGGTCGGTTACAAAGGAGGAGATATCCATATCCGTATTGCCTAGCTTGCCTTCCACGCCAAGTGGAGTCCCATCCGGACACGAGACGAAGTCTTCAATCTTGTATCTTCATAGTCCAACAGTCCGGCCAATGGAGGTCGTCCGGCTATCCGGAGACCCCCTAATCCAGGACTCCCTAACCCGTCAAAAAGCTATTTCTTGCGCTATTTATTTTGCATTCTTTACTTTTAGTCTTTATCATAAAATTACCAAAAATATTATCTTATCTCCTCTATCAGATCTCACTTTTGCAAGTGGCCGTGAAGGGATTGACAACCCCTTTATCGCGTTGGTTGCAATGTTCTTATTTGTTTGTGTAGGTGCAAGGGACTGGAGCGTGACCTCCTACTGGATTGATACCTTGGTTCTCAAAAACTGAGGAAAATACTTACGCTACTTTGCTGCATCACCCTTTCCTCTTCAAGGGAAAACTAACGCAGTGCTCAAGAGGTAGCAGCGGCACCGAGACCAGCGGGTAAGGTACCGACGCCGATGCTGCTACCGAAAAGAAGAAGCAAAGGATACAAAAATCTAACAAACTAGGCATTGGACTACTGGTGATCACAAAGATGGCACCTGGCAAGTTTGAGCCATTAGAGCTTGAAGAACCTCGCAGGTGCTATGGGAACCAAGTAGGATGCATCCTACAGGAATGTGCGAGCATCAACGACGATGACTTAAGGAGTAAAGAACATTTGACGCAGTTGCTCCTGACAAAGTTGCACAAGAGATTCAAGTCCCCCGACCGGGATGATAACATAGAACAACCGTGGTTTGATCCGAAGATGAAAAATATTAGCAATCACGCCATGGGCATGTTCAACAATGATTTGGCCTCTTGGAAAGGGAGCGTGAAACGAGCTATTGAGGCTGAGGAACCCCTGTCCAAGATTCTGGAGGAAAATCTGACACTTACGGAAGAGGAGTTCGAAAAGTTCAAGGACACTTGCGGTACCGAGGCAGCCAAGGCAACGGCTGAGAAATTCAAGAGCCTTCAGCAAAGGAGCACGGGGAAGCATCGCCTCGAAAGCCGTGGCTACCTCGGTAAAAGTCCTTGGGATAAGGAGGACGCAGAACATGAAGCTGCGGGTCTCCCAAACCCCTTCACGAAGTCCACCGACCCCTTAGAGCGTGACTTCATCGGGGCCCGCTACAAGTGGGATAAGGAAAAGATGGTTTTTTACACGGACCAGATCACGAGGAGATTGATTAGACTACTGGTAATTATTCTTTTACCACCTTACATTTAGCTCCAGATCTAGTCGACTACACATTCCTAAATGGTTCACGTTCCTTCTGCAGGAGAAGCAACACCATCTTGCAGCCGAAAGCCCTACTTCTCCGATGAGGCCCAAGTGGGACACCCCTCTCAATAGGGCCTTGAACGAACTTAAGGGACTCCCTTTGGGCTAGCGGCCACAATATGGTCATTAGCACGGCGCCAGAGATGGCGCCACATGGAGGGTGTTTTACAACAAGGGCCCAGAGGCCAAGAAGCAGAAAAGGAAGTTTAGTCAGGTGGACATCGACGAGAAGGTGAAGCTTGCGTTCGATAAAAAAGCAGCTGAGGACGCGAAAAAACAGCCGAGGAGAAAAATGAGTTGCTAGAGCAGGCAGTCAATGCTGCTGTAACTGCCTGCAGAAATGATTTCGCTACTAACTTGGTCCCGGCTATCACCAACTGGACGAAGGAAATTCCAGACAAGACGGTACACGATTTCCCGTTGCCTAGTTTCATTGCGAGCAACTCCGTGAACAACAACACCACCGCACCATCACTTTCTCATGTAAACGGGCCACCTCTCGCACCCGCACCCTCTCATAGCAGCCCGTCCTCAGTCTCTGGTGCGCTAGGCGGGCCTTCGTCTTTGGCTGAGCTCGACGCCCTCACGGTAATTACATGTCGCACAAACTTATATATCTAGAATATTCCATTTTCGTTGCCTTTCGGATGTTTTACGCCGCAGACATGTGTTTGCAGGCCGACGAAACCCCGTGCACCATACTCTACTTGATCAAAGGCCAGAAGGTGGACGTGGGAAAGGGAGTGATAACGAAGCCCTTAGATCTCACGTTCCACAACCAGGCGATGCTTGCTGGGCACTTCAGGGTTACCTTGTCGAGTGTGACATCGGGGCACGAGGATTTGCCTCCTCCACGCCTAGGGGGAGAGGATGACGAGACCCGGCCCCGGATTGGAAGCTGCAAGGGTTGGGTGCTGCTATGGCCGAAGAATCTTCTTTGTTTGGAGCCGGCCGAGAGCACACTAATAACCACACATCAACAAGCATGTATGGAGACCACCACCCCGCCTACGCAATTACCAGCTCCTGTAGTGTCGGGTGAGAGCGGCAGACGACATGATGAAGGGGGTGCAATAGTACTGCCTGATGTAATCGGTCCCGTAGAACAGAGAATGGATTATAATATGGAGGATACAGAGGACCCAATGGGTTTCCTTAATACAAACTCGTATTAGGGTAACTTAGATATGATGAGTCAACCATATGACGAATCGGGCTATCAGCATGATGCTAATGAGGATATGGATGATATGCCCGGGAAGGAACGTCGTAGCAGGGATTGCAAGTAGTCTCTCTTCATTAAATCCTCACAAGACACGCCTGCAGATGCTGCCTCAACACATGCTCAACTAGCCGGGGGTCGTACAATGCTTAGCCTGGCAACACTAGGGCAGGGGTTAAGGAAGGGTCTGGAAGGTGTGCCCAAGAAAAAAGAGAGTAAGAGATCGGGGGAGATAGTTGCCTCCAAACAAACCATAGCACATAGCATCCAGACGGTGGATTTTGAAGAACGTGTACCCGTGAAAGGTGCGGCCATGTTCCATCTCAAGGGCGAGCCGATGCTACCGACGAAATCACTGGAGGCACTATCAGGGGATCTCAGGACACTGCACGACCATGTGCTGTCGACTGAGAAAAGCCTACTAGCCTCGAAGGATCCAGGATATCCGACATACGTGGCTCATGTGCCTGAGGGGAAGTGCTACGTCGACACACGACCCGCAGAGGTGTTCTTCCTGCGGTTTGACCATATCTCTGAGATGTTTCTAACAAGGCGGCTCGATTTTACAATCGTCCGCCTTTGTGCGCTACATATGAGCTCCGTCATGAAGACAGAAGAAGTCTCCCAAATCTGTGTGGCGGATCCGTACTACATGAACGAGTCTTTCTTGAGTCTCGGCGACTTTAAGCGTGAAACTGCTAGGGAGTACCTCCAAAACTTCATGGTACAGAATAAGGACCAGGAAATTGTCCTCCTGCCTTATCATCCAAAGTAAGTCATTTTCAGACAACCCTTTCGTACATTTCAATCATTCCTTCTCGCTCATATGGAGAATAATTTGAGGTGTCTTTTCCCCGCAACAACGGGCGCACCGTCCTTAACGTTCTTTACCCGCGAGTCTCCAACGCCGTGTATTTGGACCCTACCAGAGACTACAAGAAGAAGGACTACACCCACATAATGAATATTCTAGATGATGCTCTCCAAGGCTTCAACAATAGGGGTGGCCACCTACAGATCAGGAAACAAAGGAACAAGAAGTTGGTTTCTCGCATAAAACTAACTTCCGCTGCATCCATGTCCCAAAACCAAGCAAGAAAGATGGATTTTATCTCCTCCATCTCATGATTGAGTTCAACACGGATCACCAAAAGCTTCGTATGACAACTAGAAACGATGATCATATCCACAAGTGGGTAGAATCCCATGGAGAAGCAGATTATAAACTTAGATATGACTTCTTTCGCATCCAAAGGGACATTGCGACGTTCATCATGAAAGAAGTCATCGATGAGAATAGGATGTTCCACCACGGACCTATATCGCAAGCTGACGTCCGAGCTCGCATAGGCATGCAACGTCATGACCACACGCCGTTCAAGAAGCTAGGGTCCATCCTTGATGATATGGAAGGATGGAACTTCTAGTGATTTACGATGCCGATGATGATATGTGTCGGTTGAAATTGTATACTTTCTGTAGCGATTAAACTTTGTGATGTCCACGGTCCCTGCTGAACTTGCGTAATGCTACTTTGTTAGTTTGGGTACGATGACATGCGTACCTCTAGTTAATTAGTTTGTGTACTATATGTTGCATCTAGTTGCTAACCCTTTCTTTTTCGTGTTGCTCTAGTATATTTTGTTGCATATGATCATACATTCTCTTGATGAAGATGCATCTCTAAAAGGTACCTAGATTCTTGATGGAAAACTCGTTTAATTACATTAAAGAAGCATCTCGCCTCTGCATGGACGTACACATGCACGAGTTCCCGGCAAGGCTCGTCTTTTTCATTAATATGCTGATACAAGTACAAACATTACACAACACGAACATGGATTCGAGAGATTACATTATTTGAATTAAAATTTGGCAAGTGCCTATAGATTTAAGACTCAAAAAAAGATAAGTGCCCCGTAATCCCCTCTTTTCGTTTTCCATCCTTCAGGCACTGCGGCGGAAGGAGGAAAAGACGATAAAAGGGGCACCCAAGCAGGAGCCCACCCTGGTCCCATCAGGACTAGCTCGGCGTGGCCTGACAAGTCTGGGAGTGGTGAGGCTGCGAAGGAGGCGTACGGAGGACGGGGCGGCACCCCCTGGTGGCCACCTCCAGAGCCATCAAGAAGCCCCGGCCTGAGCACCGGTGGAAAAATCTACCAAGGCTCAGCCGGAAGACTGTTGGAGGGGAGGCGAAGGCACCAAGAGAACATCCCTCCCCGGCCATCACCCTAGGAGGTTGGTGATGATGATGCTGGGGAGGGAGGGGAAGAGCGGGAAGACGAGGCGGTATATCGCCGGTTGGAGGCGAAGGAATCCACGCCATCGTACTTCAACCTGACCCCTTGCCACCCGCCTTATCCGTCCTCCCTTGCTTTTTCCTCACCACCGCTACTCCCGAGAAGCGCCAAGACTCTAGTCTGACGCCTCCCTCGGGAAGACGACGAGCAGCCAAGACGGCCAGGGGGCTTGAGGCGCACATCTCCCCACCTTGGTAGGCAGGAAGGCACGCCTCTCATCGACATCGGCCCCAAGACTTCCGGGAGGAGAAGTGCTGGGATTACCAATGATCTCCAGCACCGCCTCCCGTCCGACTCTTGAAGGAACCAAGAGATTCGCCGCAGCAAGTACCGGGCTCACTCTCCGAGCGCTAGCACCAGCATTCAGCAACACTTGCCCTAACCAAGAGCACGGGGGATGGCCCCAGGCTCTCTCCTCCAACATATCTAACAAGGAGCAGAAGACAGAAGGGGAGGAATGCGAAGATGGATGAGTGACTCCGCCCTCCTCCACCCTTCCCTTTTATAGGTGGGCCAGGGAGGGGAGTCACTCCCTCAGCGGGCGACCACCATCCCTCCGCCAATTCATGGTGACCGGGCCCTCACCTTGATGCTCTCCTGCACCACGCGCCTCTGTTACCTGCCCCGCGCGATGCATGCAACATAAGTGGCCAAGGATAAGGACGTGGTGCGGAGAGTGAATTGGTCATTTCTACCCCATGTGTTAAAGTCATTCACGGGCCATTACTGGAGCGGCCCCACCACTATTGGCTTTACACGACGTGCGGGGAAAACGAAAATTGGCCAAGAATCAAGACTAATGAAGAAGCAAAGAAGCCCTCAAGAGAACGCCTCTTCAGCAACCCCGCCTATGCACTTATTAGGTCCTACCTCGATGACGCTCGGTAGCGCGTTCGGGGCAGGCCCGGGGGCTTCTATCGGTGCAACAAACCCTGGGTCTGTTGCCTAGACTGTGCATAGGCACGGGAACAAGATTGAAGCACCAGCCCAAGCCAGAGTAAAAAGAATCAAGAGCATCGAAGGACCAACATGCAAAACAGAGGGACCAAGACCAAGCCAGAGAAACAAGGTATCATCAGAAGAAAGGCCTCCCTTGCCGGGCAGGCGAGGGAGCCACACTTAGAAGCGGACAGCCAAGGCGTCCCGGCAGGGCCTGTCGGGGCTCACGAAGGAAAAAATACCTCACCAACCACTCCACCATGACCCACGTCGTTGATCAGTGCGGTATCAAGCCGCAAGATGATTAAGTGGAGTCATTCGCCACATGGCAGCCATTTTCTACAGGAGAAACCCACAAATGACACCCGTCCTACGACGTGTCAAGCAAGCAGGCCTGAAGCTAGCAAGATAGCCCCACAAGACTTGACGGGCGACCAACAATGTGGCGTTGAGCGGTGCATTTAATGCGCCCTGTCAGCCTGCAGAGTTAGGTATGATAGCACTGTTTGATATCTTATCAGTGTGTAATGACCAGTTTGCCATTGTGGTAACCCCTTGATCTATAAAAGGAGGCCCATGGCAACCTTAGACTAGTTTAGACGGTTGGATAACTCACACCCCCATATGCACATAGTCGTTGCTGCCCTGATGCAACCCTTGCCGGGCAAGTGTACTACGCTCCACCACCACCTTTCCACCATCGATCCACCAAAGCAGGAGTAGGGTTTTATGCCTCGTGGTGGCCCAAACCTGCGTAAAACTGCCTGCATGATTTCTGTCGTACTGCCCCACGGTCGTTTTCTCTTTGTGCAACGCGTCGCCCCCCTACCGAACCAACAAGGGGCCTCTTGGTCCCATAGGTGGCTAGGATTTCCCGTGACAGTTGGGAACATAAACCCTTGGTTATGTTCACCCAGTCCATGAAATCAGGTAAGATTCGCTCGATCCATGTAGTGTATCACTACAAAAAAAAGACACATCCGTGACATTTTGGGCCGAACGAATTTTTTTTCTGTCATACATATGCACTTCTATGATGATAATTGTGACAAAACCCGGTATCATCATAGATGTGGTGGGCTCCTACTTCTATGACAAAAAATCATGACAGAAAATGGGCTTTCCGTCCTGAGCAGGCTGGAGACGCAGCTGCATGACATTCTTTGGGCCGTCCATGACGGAAAAAACCATGGTAGAAGCAAGGGGGAGGAAAATTTCAGGGAGTTCCCGGTTATGGTGGGAGGTCGGGGGCCGAGCGATGCGCGTTTCTCTCGTACACATACGCGCGTGTGTGCGAGTCGTTGGCTCTAACTGAACCCAAGCGAGGCATTATGCTCTAACTAAACCTGAGCGATTGCACTGCAGGCTACGCGTTACAGAACCCGAGCGATAGATCAATGGCTGTTAACTGAACCCGATTGAGCGATTCCTTCGCTACTGCTGCTAATTGAAGCCGATCGATTGGATGAACAGTGAGCGTTGCGGGGGGGGGGGTGTGGATGAACAGTGAGCAGTGGCATTGCCTCTGGATGAACAGGACACCGTGGTGTGGAGGGTTGGATGAACAGTAGACGGTGGAGGGGTGCCCGTGGAGGGGTGGTTGAACAGGACCCCGTGGTGTGGAGGGCTGGAAGAACAGTAGACGGTGGAAGAGTGGTTGAACAGTAGCCGATGGAGTATCGCGCGGTGGAGGCTGGATGAACAGGAGCCCGTGGAGGCTGGAGGAGGTCGACGGTAGCCCATGGAGGCTGGAGGAGGTCGACGGTGGAGATGAACAGTATCCCGTGGAGTCCCGTTTTGCAGTACGCCACACCCCTCCCGATGAACTGGACCCCCGTTTCGACCGTAGCGCTCCAACACAAGTCTGTTTCCTCCGTTTTGCGGTACGCCACACCCCTCCCGATCAACAGGACCCACGTTTCGACCGTAGTAGGTCCGTTTCCTCCATTTTGCGGTACACCATACCCCTCCCGATGAACAGGATCCCGTTTCGAATGTGGTCGGTCAAACACAAGGCCGTTAGCTCCGTTTTGCGGTACGCCAGGCCTCGTTTCCATCGCCTGTTCCGTCCAAGCCCTCGTGATGAAAACGACCACGCATTCCATTCCGACCCAGCCGGTTCGCTCCCATGCGTTCCGTTGCCTCCCGATGAACACAACGCATTCCGTTGCCTCCCCATGAACACGATGCATTCCATTGCCTCCCCATGAACACGACGCATTCCGTTGCCTCCCCATGAACACGACGACGACGATGTTTCTCCGTTCCGACACAGCCATGTACACGAGCCCTGGCCATACGTATGCGCGAGTAGACGTTCGAGACCCCGCCCGTATGTACACATACGTGGCCATATTTTCTATCTTGCACCCTGGCTGTTGTACATACGTGTACATGCTACGTGCGCGCCTCTACTACGACATGTGCGCGCCTCTACATCGACCAGTATGTACATACACATTCGCGACTAGAATGACAACGCTACATACGCTTCGACCAGGTGGTTCCCAACTGTCAGGCACTTCCTTGCCTGCGAAGACGTAGTTGGTGGGTCCCAACAGTCAGGGGGCGAATCGTTTTTTTTTGCCCGGACGCACTTCCTTGCGTGCTAAGATGTAGCCGGTGGGTCCCAGCAGTCAGGGGGGCGAATCATTTTTTTTTGCCCGGACGCACTTCCTTGCGTGCGAAGGTGTAGCTAGTGGGTCCCAGCAGTCAGGGGGGATAATCATTTTTTTCCCGGACGCACTTCCTTGCGTGCGAAGATGAAGCTGGTGGGTCCCAGCAGTCAGGGGGAACGTTTTTTCCGCAAAATACAGTGTCCCGTCCGGTGGGTCCCAGCTGTCAGGTGGAGGAATCATTATTTTCCGCATAATAAGGAGGCACTTCCATGCTGCGGCCATGGACCCAGCTGTCAGCCTCTCCATGTACAGTCCACGTCCGATGGAAAGTCGTTCCTTGACCATGTTCACCAGGCCGCGCCGAGAGCACCACGGCGGTGGACGACAACGAGTCCTAGGAAGGGGACAACGCGGAGCAGGGGAAGACGCGGCAGTGGAAGCCCGCGCGGAGAGGAGTACGAGGGTTCACTGGTTCGGCTGCGGTGTGAGGCTGCCATTGCCGCAGGGCCTAGCCAGCGGTGGGAATAGTAGGGGGCGGTGAGGCCTCCGCGGCAGCACAGTCGGCCACGGGAGGCAGGAGCATGCTGCACGACCGGCGGTGCTTTGGGCGGCTGGAGCAAGAAGACCAGAGGTTGAAGAAGCACTACAGCCGTTGGATGGACATTGTACGGTCACTTGAGCTAGAATCATTCATATTGATTAAGTTGACAAAGCCCTCCATCCCCGTCAACTTAGCTGGCCCACAAGTCATCCTCCCACTAGGTGGGTCCCAGCTAGCAGGGCGGTATTCATTTTTTTGTGCGTAATAAGGAGGCACTTCCTTGCGTGCGAAGATATAGCTGGTGGATCCGACATGTCAGCGGGGGGAACGTTTTTTTCACGAAATACAGAGGCCCTTCCGGTGGGTCCCAGCTGTCAGGTGGAGGAATCATTATTTTGCACGTACACTCCACGGCCAATGGATGTCATTCGTTGACCACATTGACCAGGCCGCGCCGAGAGCACCATGGCGGTGGACGACGGCGAGGCCTAGGAAGGGAACGACACGGAGCCAGGGAAGACTCGGCAATGGTTGCCCACGCGGTAGGGAGTACGAGGGTTTACTGGTCCGGCTGCCGTCGCAGAAAAATAATAGGAGGTGTGGGTGAGTAGAGGAATGGCCTGGCCAGCAATGAAGTAGGGTGGGGCGGTGCGGCCTATGCGGCAGCATAGCCGACCACGGGAGGTGGGAGCAGGCAGTCCCACTGAAGCTGGTTTGGGTGGCTGGAGAAAGAAGATCGGATATTGAAGAAGCAGCACGGCCATTGGATTAACATCCAACGATCACTTCTGCTAGAATCGTTTGTGGACTAAGTTGACAAAGCCAAAGTACACGTCAACCTAGTAGACACACAAGTCAGCCTCCAAATCTGTCCCAAACAGCATACAGACCGAAATTTCTAGCCAGGTTCAAATTAATTTTAAATCTAAATATACCTTAATTTCAGTTTAATGAAATTTTACCCGCACAAAAACAATGAAATTTAAAATATCAAAATCCGAAAGAAAACAGTATTTTGGAACTAATTGCCTGTTTGCTGTATTTTTTCATTTTATAGCCCATTTCTTATTACTTATAGCCTATTTTCTGGGCAAAATGCATCCTTCCTCGTCTTGAAAGATTTCCAACCTAGCAGGGCGTAGAAAAGCAAGTAGTCCTACGTTGGTTATTCTACAAAAAACAAAATAGTTGGCTAGCCATTTTCAGAAAGGAAAAAACAAACTGGGCTGGTCATGTGCTAAACATATGAAATAAAAGCCTGGGATAGACGGGCCACGGGTCGCGCACAACCCAGTTGATACCCTTCTCCGTCCCGAAAAAACAAAATTACTGCGCGCCCTGTTGGGTCCCTACTGTCATCCTCACCATGTACAGTCATCTCCTTATTCCTCTCGGTTGTTGACCATGTTGACAACACTGGAGGGCCGCGCCGCGGCGAGCGAACCAAGGCGGAGGACGATGGTGAGGCCTTGGACGAGAACAAACATGAGCCGGGGAAGATCACAGCCAGCCATGGGAGGCGGGAGCAGGCGGTCCCACCGGCGCTGGTTTGGCTTTGGCGGCTCGAGGAAGAAGAGACTGAAGAAATGCGGCAGACGTTGAATGTCAATCCAACAGTCAAGGTTGGCACAATTGTTTGTTGACTAAGCGGACACCAAGTAGCATACTATTTTATATATAGGACGAAAACTACGAGGAAAATGCGTTCGTCTGTCGTCCTCCTCATACGGAACGTTTGCCACATAAGTGAGTAGCACCCTTGGTTTTCAACCAAGAGGTCTTGGGCTCGAGTCCCAGGAACTCTCAATTTTTTCCTCCTTCCTTCCTCGCAAAAAAGGGAAAGAAAATCAAAGACTTGGGAAGGCGTACAAAACAAGCTAGTGTACCAGTAAAGAGACGTTGTCGAGTTTTAGAAAAAAGAAAGACGTGATCCTATAGCTGGTTCGAATCCAAACCTAGACTATGACTATATATGGTGCTATGCTACTCTACAAGTAATGAAACTGACATATCCAACGTTCACTTCTCCTCTTCTCTACTTACTCTGCCTAGCATCGGAAGCTCTGGCCGCAACAACCATGTCCGATGGCTGCTCGTCCACCTGCTCTTCAGCAGGCAACAACCAGATATGCACCAAGTCGCCACCCGTACCATCACCTGTGGGTCTCATCACACCCCCGCCGGCACGCGCACCGCAGCCGATTGCTCATCGCAACCCGCTGCCGTCAGTGTGGTGCCACCGGTGCAAATCACGCAGAGTCATCCGTCGCATCTCAACCACAATCCGCAACCCTAGCCGAGTCTTCTACAAATGCCCGAATCATGGGGTAATAATGTGTTTAAGTGTTGTTCTACTGCTTTCAGTTGCTGATTTTTTTAATAGTTTGGTTGATGATCTTCCAATTTGATTCATGCAGAAAAGGGAAGATTCGTGTGGTTTATATTTCTGGGAAGTTGCTGATGTGGGGGATTGCAACTACACTGATTATTTGGTTAGCCGAGGAATCCCAATACCAGCAGGATGGGGTGTTGGACAAGTAACTGAAGGAACGGCAGAAGAGGAAGATGCAGAGCAGAAGGTTAAAGATGCAGTTCCTCTGATCATGGCCAAGGAACAGCTGCTGAACGGCCTTGACAACAATGAAGAGATGAAAGAGCTTGTGAAGATAATGGGCAAAATCGAGGTGCTCTGTAGGATGATTGTCTCTTCATTTGCAGTGTATGTAGCACTCGTGATGTATTCAGTGGCTATGACATGAGCACTTTGCTGAAACTAGTAACAAATGAAACATGTGTTGCAGGCTGGGCATAGTGTTGTGAACATCTAATGATTTCTATTAACCGAAATCAGGGGGTATCCCCTTTTGCTCATATAAATAAATAAATAGCAGAGGCCCTGTCGGGTTAGCTTTGTTCTCATTCGAAGACGTCGAGCAAATTGCAGTCCAAGAGCAAACTATGTCATCAAATTCAAGTTTCACAGCCAAATATGAGTACAACTAAACAACAATGTCTTCATGTTTTAGTTGTCATACAATCACCAAACACAAATTAGCATACATAACAAGTGATGTTCTCACAACAAAATACTAAACAACATGTTCGTTAGGTTTCAGTTGTCATAGCAAACACAATTTCACATAGTAGATAAAAAACGTCTTCTGACAGGCAAATATGACAAAAGCAATGTAATCATCATCCGCAGCAGTAGTGTCAACATCTTCGCCATGTGTATCAGTCTGAATCGTAATTCCCCACGGTGTCATCTTCTTCTTCGTCCTCAATGTCCTCGAACGTTGGCTTCTTCTTGATCAACTCTTGTATGTCCACAGCACGACAGGCAATCTTTTCGCCGGCGTCATTGACGTGATGGTTCTCAAAGATATTAGGAACATATGTGTTATCTTCTACATCAGGAGCAGTGTAAGCATCATCTTGTTGTGCAACTTCATTAAACGAATTCCTCTGCTCAAACCTTTGCAATACTCTCCAGTCATCGCTACGTGCAAATGTGTCTTCCAAGAAAAATATTTGTGTTGCTTGATTTGCCAAAATAAAAGGCTCGTTGGTCTGGTACGCTGCCTTGACATTGATGGATTTGAAATAATCATCAGCTCTGGGTTTTGCGATTCTGGAAAACAGGTTATACCAACAACAGCACAACAGAACCACACACCGATGATCCTCGAAACAGGAGATATACTGCAACTGAACAATGTCTGTTATGTTAGCATACATTTTAGTTGTCTCTTTGTAATACGTATTCGTGCTCATAATGGCACTGTTTTGTGTCTTCCTGCCTTCGTGTCGTGCAAGGGTGTTGTAGCGCACATCTCCAACAATGCAAGATTCATAATGTCTTACCCAAGTATCAGGACCCATTGCTAGTGAGTAAAGGGCATCATCAACTGCCTTCCCGTCCTCCCGCATCTTCTTAACCTATGGTTAGAAAATAGACGAGCTGATCATCATGTGTACTCAATATATTAAAAAAACTGACAGTGCACTTCAAAAGCTTACATGGTTCTTGAACCATTTCGCAAATCCTGCCATAACCAGTTTATCAATGTTTCTTGGATTTTGCGGTAGTAGCTCCTCTTTGTAGATGCTGCACAACATAGTGGTCGTGTCAAACATCTAAATATATAAGAATGTGCTGCAAGTTTAGTAGATTATGATGCATAAGCTGCAGTACTGCACTTACTTCATATAAGGTAGTATCTCAGGACAGTTCTTCAACACATACCAAACCATTTTGTCCAAATCTTTAGGTTTGTCCTCTTGTCGACTCTTCCCTGTAACTCGAACAGAATAATCGAAAACATTGAGCCCGGGATTGTCTTCACCCACCTCTTTGCTAAGCTGATCAGCTGTTTCAATGTATTTTGAGCAGAATGTCAATACTTCTGTAGCAATGTAGGCCTCTGCGATGGAACCCTCGGGTCTAGCTCTGTTCCTAACATAGCCCTTGAAAGTGCCTAGCCGACTTCCAATAGGGTACATCCAGCCATACTGTATTGGACCACTAAGTAGTGCCTCATCAGGTAGATGAATAGCCAAATGCACCATCACATCAAAGAAGGCTGTAGGATATATCTTCTCAAGGTCGCATAGGGTAGTTGGTATCTTATCTCTAAGATGCTCCAAAGCATCTATCCTGATAATCCTACTGCAGAGTTCCCTGAAGAATTGTCCCAACTCTGCAACTGCTCTGTATAAGTCAGGGCGGCCCAATCCTCTAAGGATAGCAGGTAAAACCCTTTGAAGTAGGGCGTGGCAGTCATGAGTTTTCAACTCTTGTACCTTGATTCCATCTGCACTGACTCTCCTTTCAGGGTTGGAAGCAAATCCATGTGGGAATCTCACACGTGACAGGACCTCGTAGAATTCTTTTCTTTTTACCTTGTCCAAGACGTACACAGCTGGTGCCATATCCCGTGGTTTACCTTCATCTTGCACCTGCAAATCCTTTCTGATACCCAGGTGTGTCAAATCAATCCTAGATTTTAAGGTATCTTTCGTCTTGCCTTTAATATTAAGAAGTGTGCCGATAATGTTGTCACATATATTTTTCTTGATGTGCATCACATCAAGATTATGCCGCAGATCCATATCTTTCCAATACTCCAAGTCCCACAAAGTGGAACTGTGGGTAAACAATAATCTCTCTTCTACCCTGCCACGCTTCCTTTTCCTGCTACCATTACCAGGATGGTTTCCTGGTGTAATATGCCTGACCTTTTCTAATTCCACTCGCAACTCATTGGCAGTGAGCCTCTTTGGCGCATCACGGTTTTCATGCTTTGCATTGAACACATGTCTTCGGTATTTTCTAGGATGCGGCTTGTCCTTGGAAAGGAAACGACGGTGTCCAATGTAACAGATCTTGCTAAGTATTGCGTATGATAGCGGATTCCTGTCACAGCGAACACATGCATTGTAACCATGTGTCGTTCGCCCTGACATAGTGCCCAAAGCCGGATAATCATGGATGCACCAAATTATAACAGCACGCAAAAAGAAATCAGCTGGTGGGCTGCTATATAGGTCTCGAGTGAGAACACCCTTCCATAGCTGTTGAAGTTCCTCCACAAGAGGCTCCATGAACAAATCAAAATCCTTTCCAGGACCTTTTGGACCTGGGATGAGCAAGGCCATCATGTAGTTTGATTCTTTGGTGCAGACATTTGGAGGCATGTTGTAAGGGATAACAAGCACTGGCCACATGCTATATGTGGCGCTCTGGTGGCCAAATGGGTTAAATCCATCTGAAGCTAAGCCAAGTCTAATGTTTCTCGGGTCAGCAGCAAACTCTTTGTGTTTATCATTGAAGCTTTTCCACTCACTTCCGTGAGATGGATGGCTCATTACATTCTGATCTCTGTACTCCTGGTTCCTAGAATGCCACAGTACATCCTCTCTTGTTTCAGCATCATGAAACAACCTCTGCAATCTTGGTGTAATTGGAAAATGTCTCAGCACATTATGAGGAATCCTCTTCACAACATCGCCATCTTTCCATCTTAATGATTTGCATTTCGGGCATTCACTTAAGTTGGCATAATCCTTCCGGAGCAGAACACAATTATTCTTACAAACATGGATCATATCATATCCAATTCCAACTGCACGAAGGAAGTTCTTCATTTTATTGTAGGTGTGTGGAAGCTCAGACGCATCTGGGAAAGATTTGCGGAAAGCAGCCAACATCGCACCGAATGATTTGTTGGTCATCCGCTCAGATGTCTTCACCTGAAGAAAGGTGACCATAGCTGAGAATACTGACAGCTTATTTCCTGGGGTAACAGCAACGTTGCATTGTTCCAACATGCGGGCCACCGTTTTTCTTCTGCAGGTGAAAGTTCACGGAATGCACGAGCATTTCGTAGCATTGTTTCAATGTTGGTCAAACTCACTGGCTCCGCCACCACCACCTCCTCCTCCTCTTCCACCTAAGCATCAGGCAGATCAAGATGGTGATCTGTTGCTTCCACGTAGTCAATAACATTGATGTTCACAGCTTCAACATGATGAACCCACCTAGTATATGTGACCGACATCCCATACAAGTGTAGATGATTTTACACAGTTGACTGGGGTCTTGTAACTGAATTCATACAACTGCTACACGGGCAGAGCACATCTGATTTCGGACCACCGTACTCATCTCTAATAAAGTTCATGAAGTTTTCAACCCCCTCGACATATGCAGTGGAGAATCTTTGAGCAGAAGTTATCCAAGTCCTGTCCATCTGTTAGACATACAAATTAGTTCTTCTACTAGATATTACAGGAAAAACATATATGCTTTTTTATGATGTCCAGAAAAAAATACCTAGGTCGATGTCTAAAGCTATGGCAAGATATTTGGACGAGAAGATCTAAGTAACGACATACATGTAAAGATAATTCAGCAAACAGATTTGAGTGCCAAATTATGGCAGGCTGTTTCAGCAGTCAATGAGGCCAAGCACACAGCCATCGAACTATCGAAGGCCATCGCAGCAACAAAGATCGAGTATAAAATGGTGTAGAGCTATTTCACCTAACAGATTGGCTACTAGACCATGGCAATCTACGTCACAATAAATATATGGCAGGATATTTTAGCAACTAATCGGCCTTACCATGCCATCTTAGCTAAGTAGATTGAGTGCAGAACAGGGCAAGGAAGCTTCTTAAGCAGAGCATATTGGCAGTAAACTACTTTGGCAAAAAGTGAGATTAACAGCGTCTATCAGCTAACATTCAGCGCTACACCGACATGAACAGGGCCTCAGTCTAGAATGCATGTACCATGGGAGAAGCTGACCGCCGTGCGTCTCCACACGAACATCACCAGCGGTGGCGGCGCTGACCGCCGTGCGCCTCCACAAGAACGTAGCCAGAGGTGGCGGCGCGGCTAGAGGACGACAGTCTACGAGAGCGTACTGTGGGAGCGAGAGGATCGCTGAACCGCGGCGCCGACGTATCAGCGCGGCAGGGAGGGCGGCTTTGGCAGAGAGAATGGAGTGGAGGGGGACAGGGGGGTTGGGGAATATTATTGGCTAGTTGGCCGAAGGGCGGTTCAATCCGATTTGGGGGGAATTTTTGGGTGTGGGGGGGGGAGGATTTTCGCGCAGTGGGCGGGGGAGTTTGGCGCATGGTCGGTTTCTCCAAGTGCAGTCCCACGTGTCAGTGAAGAGGCAAGCCGAAGCGCGTCCCGTTTGCGTGAGCCGTGTGCAGGACCGAATGTGTGTGGGGTGCAATGCGACCGCGACAGGAGTGCTGTGAGTGTACCGCCTATTTTCCTTTTAAACTAGGTGCTTCGTCCCCTCAAAAAAAAATTGTTGCTTCGCGCGATCCATCGATACTACTACTAGTAATCCGGTAATCCCGACTAAAACGGCGCGGCCGGGTCTTTTCCCGCGTGATATGCTGGGAGTTGGGTTTTTTAGGACGAGTAATGCTACACCTACGTAATCCCAGTTACGTAATTAACGTAATGTGAAACGTTTGAGCTGTTGATAGTAGATTGGGGGGAGGGAGGGGCCCACCACCATGAAAATCAGGGGAGGAGAGAGAGAGCCAATTTACGTTAACCCTTTCGTAGGTTCCCGTACATGTAGAAAGATGTGAAATGCGTGAATGTGTAGTGGACGTACTATTGGAGTGCCTAAGATAATTTGTGTATGTATAGACCCTATGTGTTTATTTTACTTCCCATGTTAGATTTGTCTCGGTTCAATAAAAAGCAGAGTTGATGATGATGGTGTGCCTGTCATCCTGCAATATAGGCCGTCCGATCTATATCTAACGGATAGGAAGGAAACTATGACAATTTAACCGCACTCCTCTCCACATTTGCAGATAAGGCTTTCCCTCATTCATCCTTTTCTCCCACAAGATCTTGATCTTCCATGCAACGCACGGGCATCTTGCTAGTACTCCTACAATATGTATGTTATTGTGAACGTTCATATACACCGGCCGAGATTAATGCAAACACGGCAGATTTTCATTACATTTTGAACTTTTATAGGACAGAAAAATAAAAGAAACCCGACCCTAAACCTATTCTACGGCGGCGACCGACATCCTCCATCTACGATCTCTATGTACGGGGGCGGTGTTCAAGACCCGTGAAGTGAAGGTGCGGTCTCCGGTGAGGAAGAGTAGAACACGGGATACGGACCGGCCAGTTGGCACACCATGCCCTGCCGCCTCCCATGCGCTACTCATCCTCGGAGGTGTCCCCGACCTCGGCGGTGCCACACGTTGTACGGCAGCAAGTAGGACGCGTGGATGACGGTGCTCCCGTCATCGGCCGCCAGCGTGGCCACCGCTTGTGCGGGCGCGTCCGCGTCCGGCTACGCCGCTATTGCATCGCGAGAGGTGACTTGAGCGAGGGCGGCGACCTCGAGCTTGATCCCCGAAGACAAGCTCTCCCGCAGAGCGTTCGCCCTTGCGGTCATGGCGGATGTGGTGCCAAGTAGGAGGACGATGCGCTTTGTTGTGGAGGTTAGCTGGGCGTTGCCGCTTTAAGTAGCGCATTCCGGTGAGGCCAAATGTCCGGGTGCGTCATTAAGTCGTCGGAGTTGGCTCCTCGGGCACCAAGCGTCTTAACGACGACATACGAACGGACAACATGAATGCGGGAAAGCTACGAGGAGGAGGAAGCTGATCCAATGTTCATGGCGGAGTTCGTGGCGCAGAAGGCCCCCGATGGGTATGAGACGATGGACGTCGACTTCGTGTCGGCGTCCGAGTCCCCCATGGTGCAGGCGGACCAGCCGTTCAACATGGTGATACTAAAGCAGGACCGGGAGGCAGAGGCTCAACTCGACGTGGAGCGCGCGCATGCCGCTGCCATCGAGGCTCTCCTGCAGGCGGAACTGGATGTCGTGGATGTGAACCGGGCAGTGGAGACTGAACTTGAGGCGGAGCGCGTGGATGCCGCTGCCATCGAGGCCCTCCTGCAGGCAGAACCAGATGTCGTGGATGTGAACCGGGCAGTGGAGGCTCAACTTGAGGCGAAGCGCACGGATGCCGCTCTCATCGACGCCCTCCCGCAGGTGGAACCGGACGTCCTAGACTTGAACCGGGCGGCGTAGGCTCGACTCGACACGGAGCACACGGATGCCCCTACCATCGAGGCCCTTCTGCAGGCGGAACAGGACATTCTCGACTTGAACTGGGCTGTACTCTCGTCCGTGCAGAGCGCCCGCACACTCTGCTTGAACGAGTAGCTGGAGGCCGAGGAAAACCACGGTGAGGAGACACACATCGGCAGCGATGGCTGGCTCGCTCCGGCAGCCAAAGACGACGAGGCCGTCTCTTTTCGCGAGCAGTGATAGTTTTTCTTTATGTTGTTGTTTTTATGGATCTTTTGCTGTGTAAAAACATATATTTGTTATGCAAGTCGCGTGACTTGGGTCAGTCTACCATTTCAGGCGGTTGGATGAATATCCTATGTCTCCTAACCCTTCTTACCTTCTTCCTTACCTCTTTTTCTTCCCCAACAGACCACCGCACGGGCCGTACAGATACTCCCCAACATGCGGTTGGATAAACATACTCTATGAACGAAAGTTATGTGTCAGTGATTGGATGGCTGAGTTTGGTTTGTTCACATGCGACAGCACGTGTCAGTGAGGGTGCGTTCCCTTGGTTGGGTTTGCGGCATGCAGGAGCGACTGTGTGAGGGTGCGGTGCGACCGTGGCATGCAGGAGCGACCGTGTGAGGGTGCGGTGTGACCGCGACAGTCGTGCGCAAGTGTACCTCCTCCTCATTTTGAAAACTTTACACAAGCTTGGCAAAATGTGTGGCGAAGTTTGGCAATGCAATGTCTACACCCAAACAGGATAAGTACATACGTACTAGGAGTACTAGTGTTAAAAAAGAATGGCGGGGTTTTCCTTCACGGGATTTAATCGATACAAATCCTCGTTTCATGTGTCAATTAATGCGTATTTTTTTCTCCAAAGACCAAAGAGCTAACCATCTCACTCCTCATCGCTTGACTAATGCAGCGCCATGCAAACCAACCTTCTCACTTCCGCATGCATGCAGGGGATATTAATGTCCTAGGTTGCTAACCCCATCAATTTTGCCTCGATTAGTGTTAGTGGCCCTTTGCAAATTGTAATTTTGATATACTGGCCTTGTGTACAAAAAAATGGTGGTAGTAACTATATTTGACTTCCTTCCCCATTGCGGTGACGTCGATGATATCTTTTTTTGGTGGTTTGGCGAAGTGCGTTCGACGAAGAACACCATTGAGGGAGACCACTATAAGTAGTTCGCAAGTGCCGCCTGCAAGCCGAGCCAACCGTCTTATTTGCATCCAGGAAGTCCTTTACTATTACTACTAGGAGTACTAGTGCGGTGAGATGGTTTCTCGAAAAAGATGATGGAGAAGCGGAGTCAGGGAAGAGTGAAATGATGGTTGCTTCGACCGTGCTTTTGTGATTTGACGCCTCAGTGCTTTGTGATTTGTGAAAGAAGGGACAGGGGAGTAGACTCTGTGCTCTATATTGTACTACATGCGTCCAAGCATGGGAGAAAGAGGAGAGACGTTGCATTTTTCTATTCCTTCAATCAATCAATCAGGGAGCTTCGGTTCCATCTATTTGGCTTTGGCAACACCGTCTAGAGTGGTTCTCATGATGCCAAAAGCTATTTTCATATTTGGCTACACATTGTGGATGCCCTTAACCGTACCACTTGGTTTTGCTCCTGTGTGCTATCTATACAAATCTCAATTATATTGATCTAAAAAATTATAGAATCAAGATTAGTAAAAAGGAGGTTATTTTGCCGCGCGGATGGCGGGGGAGGTTTCTTATTTGAGAAATGCTACAACCATGTAATGGTTTAGGTAAAGTTACGAACTGATGTGATGTGGGACTATTTGATTGGATTAAAGGAGAGGATTAGGCCCACCCCACCTGAAAATCAGGGGGGCATATACAGATTAGATGGAAAGTATATGTAGCAGCTACGTAGCCCTTTGTAAGTCTAGGATTAGGCTTCTTATTTTCGGAGGACGTTGTCCTAGCGGTTTGCTAACATGCGGTCCCACGTGTCAGTGCTTTACCAAGCCGATCCGCGTCCCACATGAGGCAGAACAACGGCAGAAGCAACAAGTGGTTAAGTTGAATAAGATGAGGGAGAAGCGGATTCAGCAATGAGTGAAATGATGGTTGCTTCGTCCCTCCAACTTAACTGTGGGAAAGGTGCAGCTTTGTGATTTGACGCCTCATTGCTCATTACTACGCCGGTGCCATGACTGGGGTGCTTCACCCCGGCTGCTCTGCACTGTATTCCGGTATGGCACGTGGACCCGGTAGCTTGATGTCCCACATGTCGGCGAAAGGGACTAGAAGATTTATGAAAGCGAGCGCTCCACTCTTACGACGGAGGAGTAGACGACACCACGGCCAAGTGAACTGTCACTTGTACTATATAGTACTATAGTTTTGCTGTTTCGCACGATCCATCGATACAAACTCGATTAAAGAGGAAAGGGCGGGATTTTTCCCGCGCGGTAGATGATACTGGCCATACATTTCAAAGGCAATTTTAATGTATGCAAACTGAATAATTATAAGTAACAATATGATATCTAGTGAAACTAAAAACACATATGATTTATTGTGTTAGAGTGTAGTAGTAGTGCTGTATTGCATAGTTGTTAGATGTAACATGCGAGAACGTTTAGAGATGTAGTTTTGGAGGGCCTACCGAGAGAAAAGCGTAATACGATCACCGAACTTCAAAATAAGTTGATTACGGTCACCATATACGTTTTGCGGTGATTATACGGTCACTTATTCACAGTTAAGCATCGGATTGCACTCTGTTGACCGGCCAAATAGTCTGCGTGGTGCCATGTTGACTAGTTAAATTGACCACGTTCCTTGTGGGTCCCACCTGTCAGTTCGCATAGGCAAAAGGTCAGATAAACACAAATTTACACAGGCGCGTCAAGGCTCCAACCCGTGCGCGGGAATCACCTGGTTGTGTATGTGTCTGTCAGGGCCTGATGTGTGCGCATGCATGTGTAGGTTGAGCACTTGAGCGTGAGAGTGTGTGTTGGTCGTGTGGTGTACTGGTGTGTGCATGCATGCGTATGTGTGTGTGTGAGTGTTGTGTGCGTGCGTGTGATTGTTGCGTGCGTGCGTGGCTGCGTGTGTACGTGTGAGTGTTGCGTGCATGCGTGGGTGCATGTGTTTGTGTGAGTGTTGCATGGATGCAGTTCGTGTGCATGCGTGCGTGTGTGCATAGTCACCACACCAGCTCCTGTGTGTTAAAACAGATGGCTCAGCATACCAATAGAAGGCCACCTTGTCCACTGTGCCCGCGGTCATGACTTCGAACCATCGTCCAAATATTTTTTTTGTCGTTTGTTTTCATTCTTACTAGCAAGATGCCCGTGCGTTGCACGTAACATCAAGATGCATTTGTATGACTTGTTTATCTTGTGAGAGAAAAGGATGCGTTGCACGTAACAAAGATCGAGTATAAAACAGTGTAGAGCTATTTCACCTAACAGATTGGCTACTAGACCACGGCAATCTACGTCACAATAAATATATGGCATGATATTTTAGCAACTAATTGGCCTTGGCATGCCATCTCAGCTAAGCAGATTGAGTGCAGAACAGGGTAAGGAAGCTTCTTAAGCAGAGCATATTGACAGTAAATTACTTCGGCAAATAGGGAGATTAACAGCGTCTATCAGCTAACATTCAGCGCTACACCGACATGAACGGGGCCTCAGTCTAGAATGCGTGTACCGTGGGAGAAGCTGACCGCCATGCGTCTCCACACGAACGTCGCCAGCGGTGGCGGCGCTGACCGCCGTGCGCCTCCACAAGAACGTAACCAGAGGTGGCGGCTCGGCTAGAGGACGACAGTCTACGAGAGCGTACTGTGGGAGCGAGAGGATCGCTGAACCGCGGCGCCGATGTATCGGCGCGGCGGGGAGGGCGCCTTTGGCGGAGTGAATGGAGTGGAGGGGGACAGAAGGGGAGGGGGTTTGGGGAATATTATTTGCTAGTTGGCCGAAGGGCAGTTGAATTGGATTTGGGGGGAATTTTTGGGTATGGGGGGGAGGATTTTCGCGCGGTGGGTGGGGGGAGTTTGGCGCATGGTCGGTTTCTCCAAGTGTAGTCCCACGTGTCAGTGAAGAGGCAAGCTGAAGCGCGTTCCGTTTGCGTGAGCCATGTGCAGGACCGAACGTGTGTGGGGTGCAATGCGACCGCGACAGGAGTGCTGTGAGTGTACCACCTTTTTTCCTTTTAAACTAGGTGCTTCACCCCCTAAAAAAAATTTTGTTGCTTCGCGCGATCCATCGATAATACTACTAGTAATCCGGTAATCCCTACTAAAACAGCGCGGCCGGGTCTTTTTCCGCGCGATATGCTGGGAGGTTGGCTTAGTTGGGTTTTTTAGGATGAGTAATGCTACACCTACGTAATCCCAGTTATGTAATTAACATAATGTGAAACGTGTGAGCTGTTGATTGTAGATTGGAGGGAGGGAGGGGCCCACCACCGTGAAAATAAGGGGAGGAGAGAGAGAGGCAATTTACGTTAACCCTTTCATAGCTTCCCGTAGATGTAGAAAGATGTGAAATGCATGAATGTGTAGTGGACGTACTATTGGAGTGCCTAAGATAATTTGTGTATGTATAGAACCTATGTGTTTATTTTACTTCGCATGTTAGATTTGTCTCGGTTCAATAATAAGCAGAGTTGGTGATGATGGTGTTCTTGTCATCCAGCAATATAGGTCGTCTAATCTATATTTAACGGATAGGAAGGAAACTATGACAATTTACCCGCACTCCTCTCCACATTTGCAGATAAGGCTTTCCCTCGTTCATCCTTTTCTCCCACAAGATCTTGATCTTCCGTGCAACGCACGGGCATCTTGCCAGTACTCCTACAATATGTATATTATTGTGAAAGTTCATATACACCGGCCCAGATTAATGCAAACACGGCGGATTTTCATTACATTTCGAACTTTTATAGGACAGAAAAATAAAAGAAACCCGACCCTAAACCTATTCTACGACGGCGACCTACGTCCTCCATCTACGATCTCTATGTACGGGGGCGGGGTTCAAGACCCGTGAAGTGAAGGTGTGGTCTCCGGCGAGGTAGAGTAGAACACGGGATATAGACCGACCAGTTGGCACACCATGCCCTGCCGCCTCACATGCCCTACTCATCCTCGGAGGAGTCCCCGACCTCGGCGGTGCCGGACGTTGGACGGTGGCAAGTAGGATGCGTGGCTGACGGTGCTCCCGTCGTCGGCCGCCAGCGTGGCCACCGCTTGTGCGGTCGTGTCCGCGTCCGGCTATGCCGCTATTGCGTCGCGAGGGGCGACTTGAGCGAGGGCGGCGACCTCGAGCTTCTTCCCCGAAGACAAGCTCTCCCGCAGAGCGTTCGCACTTGCGGTCATGGAGGATGTGGTGCCAGGTAGGAGGATGATGCGCGATGGTGTGGAGGTTAGCTGGGCGTTGCCGCTTTAAGTAGCGCATTCCGCTGAGGCCAAGCGTCCGGGTGCGTCATTAAGTCACTGGAGCTGGCTCCTCGGGCACCGAGCCTCTTAACGACGACATACGAACGGACGGCATGAATGCGGGCAGCTGGCACCGGCTGGGAACGCATCGCGCGACGGCGCGAGGGACGAGGGTTTTGGTGTGCCATGTTACTCAGCTGCGGTTGTGGCAACGTTGGAGATGCCTTTTGCTCACATGTGATCCCCGCATGTCATTGAAAAAGCAAGACGACCCGACATGGTCTCAGGTCCAGAGGATGCAGTTGGCCGCGCTACACCACTCCGCGGATGCGTCGCGGTGCCCCGTGCATCCTCGACGAGCCGGGTGTTGGGATGTGTTTAGATTGTGGCCAAAGTGCACCTTACCAAAATTTTGGTCATGACCCAAAGATTGGTCTTTATTTGGATGGTTGCCATTTTTTGGCATGCCAATGAACTCTAGCCAACTCTAATTCATTTTTCTTGCCAATGTCGGCCAAATCATGGGCAACCAATACCTCAACCAAAATTTTTCTCATGACCCAAAGATTGGTCTTTTTTTGGATGGTTGCCGTTTCTTTGGCATGCCAATGAACTCTAGCCAACTCTAGTTCATTTTTCTTGCCAATGTCGGCCAAATCATGGGCAACCAATACCTCAACCAAAATTTTCGCTACCCAATGCTTTGATGGGGCAACCTTGGGCACAAACCAAACATACCGTTGGTCGTGCCACAGCACTAATGCCACCCTCGGCACACTGAAACCGACCGTGTCTAGCGACGATATGAGCGTGTCGCTCACCGCGGTCGCCGTGTCCAGAGGCGATGCTGGAGCTGCGCCCCATTGTTGGCCCCAACGACCCACATGAATGGTTGTCGGTGGCGAGGAGATCGTGGGCCAGCTCCTCCATTGGACTAGTCTGCGCTACATCGTCCCGACGGGTGTGCCCCACATGTCGGTTTCCCTGTTGTCCCGGCCATATTCGAGCGTCAGTGCTCCGCGTTGCGCATTAGGCCTTTCACTATGTAGGCCAAGTGAGACAACTTATTGTTTATTTGATCCATTCAAGTATAATCATGTGGCATTTTCTTATTTCTCATTCCTCTCCAACCCTCTTCTCCATCGATCATGTCGCCCTCCAGTCGAGTCCATCCTCCCTCATGCCTCATTTGAACATTCCGCCGAGTATCATTCGCATGTACCCACCCTAGTCCTCTTTCAATAGATCTCCGGACCCCGAGATGAAATTGAGAGGGAACGAGTGGGCGCACGTGATACCTAAGGTGGATTCAAATTTTGAACCGGTGATCATAGCGTCCGCAAATCATATATAAAGGGTATTGAATGTTCGTTTCGTTTTTTAACGTACAATATACTCCCTCCTATCCTTTCTAGTTTACATATAAGTTTTATGTGCAGTCAAAGTATCTCTACTTTGATAAAAAAGGGTACCAACATTCAACAACGCCCAATCAATATTGTTAGATTCGTACGTACTCCTAGATTTGTACTCGAGATGGTTTCCAATTTGACTATTGACAAGATTAATAGTACATGATATGTATAATGTGAAAATTATATCATTGGATACTCCTTTCACATATGAATTTGACCGTATGCTTTGTGTAAGTTGCATGTCATATATTATTACTCTAACATTTGGTCAAAGTTAGCCTCGAAAAACGCATTAGACCCTGTATGCTTTGTGTAAGTTGCATGTCATATATTATTACTCTAACATTTGTGTAAGTTGCATGTCATATATTATTACTCTAACATTTGGTCAAAGTAGTATAGTGGAAGTGGATCCTCTGACATAGGTATCCCTGCCTTACCCTCCCTTTCGGTCACTTACTGGCGGACCCCATGCTTTCTAGGCCCCGCATATCAGTTACTCAATGGGTTCGGCCACATCAAGGGATCCTCATCCGTAGTATACTCCCTCTGTTTTTATTTACTCCGCATTAAACTGAGGGAGTGGTGGTATAATAAATAATGCGGGCGTGGGAGGGGGCGTCGGTTTGCTCTCGACTTCGGTCCCACAAGCGAGCGAAAATGCAAGACGAAGTGTGTTCCATTCGCTGAGCGACATGGAGGGTCCAGTGTGCCGGGCTGCAACGCGAACGCGACAAGAGCGATGTACAGTCAAAACCGATCGATCGGTCGTCACCGAAACCACTATTCACACCAGAACCTTCGCTGCTCGGCCTATGCCAGCCACTACCCTAAAACCACACCAAATCTCCAGCCCATTCCCCCACCTTTCGATCCCCTAGCATGCATCAAGTGTCCCCTAGTTCGCCGGAAAGCCATGGTGCGCCGCAAGATCACTTACTACAAGATGCTGACGCCGGAGCGCCGCGCAGAAATCACGACGGTGGTCAGTGCCACAGACCTCCGTTCCCAAGCTCGCTTTGCGGCGGGCCAATGCTCGAGTTCTCTGGAGGAAAGCTACGAGGAGGAGGTAGCCGATCCAATGTTCACGGCGGAGGTCGTGGCGCAGAAGGCGCCCGATGGGTATGAGAAGATGGACGTCGACTTCGTGCCGGCGTCCGAGTCCCCCATGGTGCAGGCGGACTAGCGGTTCAACATGGCGATACTAAAGGAGGACAGGGAGGCAGTGCCTCAACTCGACGCGGAGCGCGCGCAAGCCGCTGCCATCGAGGCTCTCCTGCAGGCGGAACGGGATGTCATGGATGTGAACCGGGCGGCGGAGGCTCAACTTGAGGCGGAGCGCGCGGATGCCGCTGCCATCGAGGCCCTCCCGCCGGCGGAACCGGACGTCCTGGACTTGAACCGGGTGGCAGAGGCTCGACTCGATGCAGAGCACGCGGATGCCGCTCTCATCGACGCCCTCCTGCAGGCGGAACCGGACGTCCTGGACTTGAACCGGGCGGCGGAGGCTCGACTCGACGCGGAGCGCGCGGATGCCGCTGCCATCGAGGCCCTCCTGCAGGCGGAACCGGACGTCCTCGACTTGAACCGGGATGTGCTCTCATCCGTGTAGAGCGCCCGCACGCTCTTCTTGAACGAGTAGCTGGAGGCCGAGGACAACCACGGTGCGAAGACACACGTCGGCAGCGACGGCTGGTTCGCACCGGCAGCCAAAGACGACGAGGCCGTCTCTTTCCGCGAGTAGTGATAGTTTTTCTTTATGTTGTTGTTTTTATGGATCTCTTGCTGTGTAAAAACATATATTTGTTATGCAAGTTGCCTGACTTGGGTCAGTCTACCATTTCACACAGTTGGATGAATATCCTACGTCTCCTAACCCTTCTTTCCTTCTTCCTCTCCTCTTCTTCTTCCCCAACAGACCACGGCACGTCCCGTACGGATACTCCCCAACATGCGGCTGGATAAACATACTCTATGAACGAAAATTATGTGTCAGCGATAGGATGGCTGAGTTTGATTTGTTCACATGCGACAGCACGTGTCAGTAAGGGTGCGTTCCCTTGGTTGGGTTTGCGGCGTGCAGGAGCGACTGTGTGAGCGTGCGGTGCGACCGCAGCGTGCAGGAGCGACCGTGTGAGGGTGCGGTGCGACCGCGACAGCCGTGCGCAAGTGTACCTCCTTCTCATTTTGGAAACTTTAGGTAAGCTCGGTAAAAATGTGTGGCGAAGTTTGGCAATGCAAGGCCTAGACCCAAACAGGATAAGTACGTACGTCCTAGGAGTACTAGTGTTAAAAAAAGAAAGGCGGGGTTTTCCTTCGCGGGATTTAATCGATAGAAATCCTCGTTTCACGTGTCAATTAATGCATATTTTTTCTCCAAATACCAAAGAGCTAACCATCTCACTCCTCATCGCTTGATTAATGCAGCGCCATGCAAACCAACCTTCTCACTTCCGCATGCATGCAGGGGATATTAATGTCCTTGGTTGCTAACCCCATCAATTTTGCCTCGATTAGTGTTAGTGGCCCTTTGAAATTGTAATTTTGATATACTAGCCTCGTGTACAAAAAAATGGAGGTAGTAACTATATTTTACTTCCTTCCCCATTGCGGTGACGTCGGCGATATATTTTTTGGTGGTTTGGCGAAGTGCGTTCGACGAAGAACACCATTGAGGGAGACCACTATAAGTAGTTCGCAAGTGCCGCCTGCAAGCCGAGCCAACCGTCTTATTTGCATCCAGGAAGTCCTTTACTATTACTACTAGGAGTACTAGTGCGGTGAGATGGTTTCTCGAAGAAGACGATGGAGAAGCGGAGTCAGCGAAGAGTGAAATGATGGTTGCTTCGTCCGTGATTTTGTGATTTGATGCCTCACTGCTTTGTGATTTGTGAAAGAAGCGACAGGGGAGTAGACTCTGTGCTATATATTGTACTACATGCGTCCAAGCATGGGAGAAATAGGAGAGACATTGGATTTTTCTATTCCTTCAATCAATCAATCAGGGAGCTTCGGTTCCATCGTTTTGGCTTTGGCAACACCGTCTAGAGTGGTTCTCACGATGCCAAAAGCTATTTTCACATTTGGCTACACATTGTGGATGCCCTTGACCATACCACTTGGTTTTTCTCCTGTGTGCTATCTATACAAATCTCAATTATATTGATCTAAAAATTATAGAATCAAGATTAGTAAAAAGGAGGTGATTTTGCCGTGCGGATGGTAGGGGAGGTTTCTTATTTGAGCAATGCTACATCCACGTAATGGTTTACATAAACTTACGAACTGATGTGATGTGGGACTATTTGATTGGATTAAAGGAGAGGATTAGGCCCACCCCACCTGAAAATCAAGGGGGCATATATATATTAGATGGAAAGTATACGTAGCAGCTACGTAGCCATTTGTAAGTCTAGGATTAGGCTTCTTATTTTCGGAGGACGTTGTCCTGGCGGTTTGCTAACATGCGGTCCCACGTGTCAGTGCTTTACCAAGCCGATACGTGTCCCACATGAGGCAGAACAACGGCAGAAGCAACACGTGGTTAAGTTGAAGAAGATGAGGGAGAAGCGGATTCAGCAATGAGTGAAAGGATGGTTGCTTCGTCCCTCCAAATTAACTGCGGGAAAGGTGCAGCTTTGTTATTTGACGCCTCATTGCTCATTACTACGCCGGCGCCATCACTGGGGTGCTTCACCCCGGCTGCTCTACACTTTATTCCAGTATGGCACGTGGATCTGGTAGCTTGATGTCCCACATGTCGGCGAAAGGGACTAGAAGATTTATGAAAGCGAGCGCTCCACTCTTACGACGGAGGAGTAGACGACACCACGGTCTAGTGAACTGTCACTTGTACTGTATAGTACTATCATTTTGCTGTTTCGCATGATCCATCGATACAAACCCGACTAAACAGGAAAGGGCAGGATTTTTCCCGCGCGGTAGATGATACTGGCCATACATTTCAAAGGCAATTTTAAATTATGCAAACTGAATAATTATAAGTAACAATATGATATCTAGTAAAATTAAAAACACATATGATTTACTGTGTTAGAGTGTAGTAGTTGTGCTGTATTGCATAGTTGTTAGATGTAACATGCGAGAACGTGTAGAGATGTAGTTTTGGAGGGCCTAGAGAGAGAAAAGCGTAATATGGTCACCGAACTTCAGAATAAGCTGATTACGGTCACTATATACGTTTTGCGGTAATTATACGGTCACTTGCTCACTGTTCAGCATCGGATTGCACTCTGTTGACCGGCCAAATAGTCTGCGTGGCGCCATGTTGACTAGTTAAATTGACCACGTTCCTTGTGGGTCCCACCTATCAGTTCGCATAGGCAAAAGGTCAGATAAACACAAATTTACGCAGGCGTGACAAGGCTCCAACCCGTGCGTGGGAATCACCTGGTTGTGTGTGTGTCTGTCAGGGCCTGATGTGTGCACATGCAAGTGTAGGTTTTGCACTTGAGTGTGAGAGTGTGTGTTGGTCGTGTGGTTTACTGGTGTGTGCATGCATGCGTGCGTGTGTGCGTGTGAGTGTTGCGTGCGTGCGTGGCTGCGTGTGTAAGTGTGAGTGTTGCGTGCGTGCGTGGGTGCATGTGTTTGTGTGAGTGTTGCATGGATGTAGTTCGTGTGCATGCGTGCGTGCGTGTGTGTATAATCACCACAACAGCTCCTGTGTGTTAAAACAGACGGCTCAGCATACCAATACAAGGCCACCTTGTCCGCTGTGCCCCCGGTCATGACTTCGAACCACCGTCAAAATATTTTTTTGTCGTTTGTTTTCATTCTTACTAGCAAGATGCCCGTGCGTTGCACGTAACATCAAGATGCATTTGTATGACTTGTTTATCTTGTGAGAGAAAAGGATGAACGAGGGAAGGCCTTATTTGCAAATGTGGAGAGGTGTGTGGGTACCTTTTTGCAAAATTGCCATAGTTTCTTTCCTATCCGTCAGATATAAATCGGACAGCCTATATTGAGGATGGTAGGCACACCATCATCACCAACTCTGTTTTTTATAAGAGTGTATTTTATGTATTTTATAAGAGTGTAGATGTAGAGTAAATACAAGTCGACAGGTGGGCACGATGGTAGTGAGATAATGTGATGCAACACTAGAGGTGCCACGTGGAGCGTTTAACTGGTCAACTAGTCATGTCATGAGGAAATACAGAGTTGTACGGTGAGCCTGTGACTGTATAATAACCACTAAACATAAATGGTGACCGTAATAAGTGGATTCTGAAGTCCAATGTATGTATCGTGCTTTCGCTTCAAATACAATGATCGTCATTGCATATATCGCGAGAGGAAGATGAAACATGCGTGAATTTTCTGGGGGCTTACTTTTAGAGGACCTGGAGATAGTTTTGTGTGCATACCTGAAAGGGGCGTACAAGGGGGTATGTGATGGAGAGAGAGATGCTCTTCGTTTCTCTTTATTATGACTAACTTTGTATATAGTATAAAAATATACAAATTCACAGTGCGGAATAAATATCATTGTGGGCACCATGCAATGCAAATTAGCGTTCGTACTCCTCCATATAACTTTGTAATTTTGTATATATGTAGAAACTCTAAAATATTTTTTTGGCCACACTTTATTCAAAAGAAATGTTGTATGCGAAATAAACATGAAGAGAGGGCTTTTTAGATCAATGGGGTACGTGATGTAACATGTGTGAATGTGTAGTTGATGCATTTGGCGGGGCCTAGAGAGGTATGTGTGTGTATTACGTATTCGAGAGAGGCATGGATAGAGGGGCCGACGGGGGGGCGTGGGAGAGATAGCACGAGAAATGAGAGTGGTCTAGAGAGAGAGACGAATATGACTTCACAACAAGAGATCCCATTCCCTTGAGTGTGTATATGCAAGGGAGGAGGGAATAGAGGCACCAGGAGAAATTTTCTGTGTGTGTGGTGTTTGTGTTGGTATGTGTGGGTGTGAGAAGATAATGAGATGTGGGGGCAGAGGGTGTGTCACCGCTTGAGGTCCGGTGGGTCGAGGTGCGGCCCTTCATTCGGTTCCGTCCTGCGCCACATTGGTCGTCCCGTGACGCATTTAGGAAGACCCATGGATGACTAGTCGTACAAGACAAAGATAGCAGAATTGTGAAGGACTCTGTGTCCACTGACAAAGCTGGCTAGGTTTTGTAACCCTAGGTTCTCGGACTAAGGTAATCCCTTTATCTCTGATATTACTATTCATCCAACCTAACTTTAAGGGGCATCCTACAGAATTCTCTGCTAGAATCATACTCGTCGATCAGGAAGAGAGGTGTGAGACAATGCGTGAGAGACAGGCGTAAAGATAATGTGCGTACATGAGACACACAGGCAGGTCCAGGTATATAGAAAGGGTCGATGAGGATTGTGTGTGTGTATGTTTGCGAGAGGAAGAGTGCTTGTGATAAAGGTAAGTGAAACAGTTGCAAATGGTTACGAGAGGGAGGGAGGGTTATATCTAGAGCATGTGTGCGAGAAAGACACCTCGGGAGAGAGTGTGTGAGCATGTGTGAGAGACCACCGATGGAGAGTGAAACTACACGTAAAAGACTGCTCTACACATTGATTAAAGATATAAATTGTATCCAAATATTAGGATGGGATCCTGATATTTGCAATTCGCGTAAGGAGCGATCATTGATCCATCTGACATCTAGATTCTATAGAATTTGAGCATGTCTATGTTATTATTCGACACAATTGATCCACATAGTTAGTATTTTGAACTCGAGATAATGCATCGCTTTAGCAATCGAATATAAACGTGAGTATAGTTCATGTTGTGTGGAAAGCACATTATACATACGAAAGTTACACAACGGACATTATAAATAGCTACCTATGATGTAGCATACATTTGAATTCAACTTAAGGTGGTTTAAAAAATCAAATTCAACATGAAGTCCATTCAATTATTTGAATTTGATATCATGGCATTTGTAAACCATACCTAAATTATGGGGTACCAATCTTTGCTCTGATTTTGTACATAATAGCATATGTAGTCGTGTACAAAATAGATTCAAATTTAGCTCCTCCATTCCAAAATAATCATAGTTATAGGATTTTCAAGTGTCAAAATTTCAAAAAGAAGCGGATAATTTAATGAGGTTTTCAAACATACAAGGTCAAATATAACATTGTCTATTTAGGTCAATCCTCATAGTTCAAGAGTACTCTAAACGTGAATGCTTGTGTTTCAAAATTTTGAACGAAGCGCCAAAAGAGCCTCTACTCACCCGAAACCGCGTGAGACCAATGTTTGGTAGTACAGGGAAATTACTTTTCCAATAACTCCGACCCGTGAAACCTACCGGCCCGACGTCCAAAGGTCTAAACCGGGGTAGGTTTGTAGCTTCATCTAGACGCCACAAGGCTAAAGGACATGGACAAAAAGGTATAAACAGTCGGTGGCATCAGAAGCATTGGGATTTTCTCGGTTCTCATGACATTCGTTTGAGGACAATAACGCTGCAAGGATATGCATCCAACCATGCAAACACTAGCTTTGTCACATTCTTCCTATTGAATGCGAGAGTACTATTGTCCATGAGGATTAAGTTTTTTGACAGACACTTTCTCACGGATGGACATGTTGAACAGCATACAAAGAAAATTCAGGTGGAAAAAAGGGCTTCTGAACGTGCTTGGATTCTATTTACAACTACTTGTTATCATGTACCAGTAGATTTTCTGGTCCAGGAGCATGATTTTATGGATTAGACCGATCCATTTCAGTGTGACTGCTCAAAACTTTGCTTGAGTTAGTTTTTATTGTCCTATTCCATCTGGATTTTGTGTAAACCTGATGAATAATTAATCATCATGCTTTTGTACCTTCTGTAAGCTGGGGTTAGATATTGCTACCCTTTTCAACTCGGCTTTGACCCATATTTTCTTTCATACAAACTGGAGCTTCTATCAAGAAGCCTCATGGTTCCGAGAGCGAACTTGGTCACATTATCTGGTCGTGAAATGACATATGTTGTATCTTCCCGCCTTGATTTATTTTACAGAGGCAACATGCAACTATGCTAAACATATGAAATTATTCAGGGTTCGTTTCGCCTTCTTATACATTGATTTTCCTATTCATTTTTAACAAATAGCCAACACATTATTATCGCAAATGGTCGTATTAGTCAAACCATAGGCATTCAACTAACCATTTACTACCGCGGGGCAGCTATTTGATTAGACGGGACAACTGTGAGCAGTCCGCCGCGCACGCCGCGAGCGCTACAATTTATTACTGGTTTTGGGCTTTGTTTCGGCTGCCTTGGGAAGGTACGTAGAACAGTTCACCGTTCTCATCTACAAGCACCACCGCTGAGGGTCGCCGCCTGCTACAAGATGGAGGACGAGCCGGCCAAAAAGCGGGGGCGGGTCGAGCCATAAATGCAAGAGCCTCCGGCGAACATGGACTTCATCAGCAGCCTCCCCGACGAGATGTTTTAACCATCATATCCCACCTCCCTGTCAAATATGGCATGCAGACCATTGTCCTCTTGAGGCGGTGGCGCCCTCTCTGGTGCTGCACCCCTGGACCTCATCGTCGACCACAAGTTCTGTAGCAGGGAGCAACAACGCCTGGACGCATTGTCCCACGTCCTCAACACGCTCCCTGGACCAGTCAGACGCCTTGCTATCGGTAGGATCAATCCCCACAACAAGGCCGTACCCAGGTTGCACTACTGGTTCCTATCCCCAGTCTTGGATCGGCTCGAGGAGCTCAGCCTTCATGCTAGACGTCCTTGCTCGTTGCCGCCGTCCGTGTTGCGCCTCGCGCCCACGCTGCGCCGCCCTACATTCAGGTGATGCATTCCCCCGGATCGATGTCGCGTGTGCTCTTCATCTCCCTAAAGTTAAGCACCTCGAGCTCATTGTCGTCCGCATCTTGAAGGAGGATTTGGAGCGCCTGCTCATTGGTTGTACATCACTCGAGTACCTTCATCTTCATGTGATGGATGGGTTCAGTAGTCTCCACATCACCTCGATGAATTTATGTGTGATTTATGTGCCCAAGGCTGGCAGTTGAGGTGTTTGACGATATTGTCATTGAAAATGCTCCTTTCCTTGAGAGATTGTATGTACATGATAAATTAGGTCCAGCAAGAATTAGGGTCATTCACACACCAAAATTGACTGTGTTGGGCTATTCATGTGCTGAATTCAACGAACTTGTTACTAGATCATTATTCGTTCAGGTACAATAGTCTTCTTCTTTCCTTCTTATATATTCTCGGATAGCACATTTTAACTAATTGTTGTTGGTCTATATGTTCACCTGTCATCTAGAAAATGATTCCCACAATCTTGACCCGGCCTCTACGCACAGTGAAGAACTTGGCACTACAATCTGTCCGCCCCGATCTGGATGAAGTTGTTAGATTCCTTCGATGCTTTGCTTGCACGGAGAAGCTATACATCGATATGATGGTCCTTTCCTGTTAATTGTTAACCACAGCGGAGCTCAATTTTTTGTTACTTTTACCCATGATTACAATGGCAAATGTAGAACGATTTCTAAAGGAAATATGGAGGATTTCAATACATATTTTTTTGAGATGCTAGTGTTGTACGCGTTTTATTCCTTCGCCCGACATGCTTTCGTGATAAAAGTTTATCATGAAAGATTGAAGGTGGCATTTCACTCTTTTCGTGTATTTTAAAAATCCTGCAAATCAAAGAGGCCCGAAGTGTTCATATCTGCAGCTACAGTAATACGTTGTGTTCGTTTGCAGATACTAGTAGGCCCGAAAGTAGAAATGTTGGGGAATATACCAATCCCATTGAATGCCTTGATCTTCATCTCACATAAATTACTTTTAACGAGTAGCGAGGCAACACACCAGAAATTAAATTCGCAAGGTTCTTTGTTGAGAAAGCAAGGTTGCTCAAGGTAATGAGGTTTGTCCTATATTTACTGCGTAGAAATGAATGGATTCCTAAAGAGCGCATGCGTCTACAGCTGAATGGAAAAGGCTCTGCACAAGCTGAATTTTAGTTTGTAACTTCAGATGGCAGATTATTCGGAAGTCACTGTATCGAGCCGCTATATGACTTCTCGGTGGCTGATACTTTCTCAGAAATAATGCACGAAAAATATTATGAAGTAGATGAATTTTATGTGTCTGAATAGTTTGAACCCTGAAATATTTGAATTTGAACCTTGCAATATTTATGGTATTTGTTATATAACGTACTTGGATGTTTAACTTGGTCTTGCAATAATGTCCTGTTACAAGTATATATATGTTGTTCTTTTGTACACAGAGCATAGATGTTCTGCAGATAGAGCATATCACATCGCACATGAACCACACTAGGTAGCCTGTCGGTGATGAATTCATCAATCGCAAACGGTTCTGTACCAGCAAGCATTTGCCCACAACACACACGGCTTATTCCATCACAAACAGCTCAGATGGATAAATTGTATGCCATGTATCGCACACGCAACTCTAATCTGATTCGTGCTTAATGTCTTGGACATCGCTCGCACAGTTCGTCTTATTTGCCACGTATCATTGTGCCGGCCTCTGCCCGCGTCCCTCGGCAAGCTCTGCTCGTCGTTAGGCGCCGCAGTGCATTGTGCTCGCCGTTAGGCACTGCGGTGCGCTCTGCTCGTGTCCGTCAGCGCGCTCGGCTTATGGACAGCTTTTCCTTGCGTGTTCAACTGCTATATGCATATATATGGTTGCTCGTCGTTGAGGCAACCGCGGAGCGCTCTGCTCGCGTCCCTCCACTCGTGCTCTGCCAGCGTTTGCGACTATGCACGATCACGTCGGGGGCCCCATATGCATGCGGTTGCACCGCGCGTGTCGCCATGCAATGCAGTTACGTGCGGCACGATGGAGTTCCGCATTGCAAATTAGAACTGCCATCTGGGCGTGCTGATATTCTAGGTCGTCCGGCTTCCCCTTTAATTCCCGCGGCCATTATAAGCTTAGTCTCTTCAACCTTTCAATCATGCTCCACAACACAACAAGCACACCCACGACGACACATAGAGAGGGGATGTCTAGAGGCACTCCAATGGAGTTTGGCGAGCATAAACTAGAGACCCACAGGAGGGAGACGGATCTTCGGTGGTGTACACCATCGACCCGGCCGTGGTGGACGACTACATCAACACCGTTGAGCAGTTGCTTGCTCGAGACAAGTACAAGGTAGTGGGCATCGACCTCCAGTACACCAGCGGTCGTCCCAATATAGATCAGAAGGTTGCCGTCGCCCAGTTGTGCATGCGCCATCATGTCCTCATCTACCACTATTGCATGGCCATAGAGCCTTGTGACTGTTTCATCAGGTTTATCAACAACACCGACTACAAGTTTGCTACGGTGGACACCACCGATGATGTAAAGGCGCTCAGGGTTACAGGCTTGGCCTGCAAGAACCTTGTCGAAATCCGTGAGCACTACAGGGTCTGGGGTAGCATGAAGAAGGACTCCCTGGTTGAACTCACCTCGGCCATCATTGACCCATACTACGAAAAGATGAAGCGGGATGCCAACAGAACACATCCCGTATACTGGCACGGGGCTTGGATGCGGCAACTGGATGAACCTCACCTCAGGTTCACAGCCAATAGTGTGTACACATGCTAGAGATGCACAGGCAGATCGTTGTCATGAGGAAGTTCCTCGTTACCCTGATCGACGAGGCTGGATCGAGCCACAAGTAGAGAGCAGTAGCAGCAAGCGTCCCAAGAAGTACATCATGATCAGATGATCGTTTATCCTACTTAATTATTCATGTAATATGTAGTTGACTTTGGTGACATGTGTGTAGTAGCCACCTATGTAATTGGATATTTAATTTGATTATGCAACCATGTCCTTATAAGTGTGTGTGTGTGTGTGTGTATATATATACACATATATATAGGAAAAATTTTATCTACAAGCAGTGGTAGTTACCACTATCTTCTTTGGCCTCCACGTGTCCCTCTTCCCCTCTCTCAAACTTGACATCAAGTCAACCGGGTAATAGATGCTGTTAATGGGTGCCGGTGCTATTTAGTACGCAGAAACTAATTCAGTTTTTATAATTAAATAATCCGGCAAGCTGGTGACAGGCTGTTGCAACTACCTCCTTAATCTTTGGTGGATGAGCATGTAAACGTGATGCTGATAATTTTTATAGGCACCGTAGATGGTAGTTTTTGTTGGAAATGGGTAGTAATGGGAATGAATAACTCTTTTTGGATTCTTCTGTTATAGTATGAAATTTATTGTCTTTTTTCTTGAACCGCATAGAGTATAGTCATGTATACCTATAGTATGGTGTATCGACATGTAACTTCTTTAGTATGGAGTATCAACAAGTAACTTTTTTAGTATGGAGTATTGGCAATTAATTTTTGTAGTATGTAGTATGCCCTACTAACATAAAATTGGAGTATGAAGTATAAGCATTTGATTATTGGAGTATGGAGTATTAGTACTTTTTTATGTGAACATAAAAAATATGTGTCCCAAAAAAGTAGTATTTGGTATGTAATATATAGTACATTTTAGAATTATGGAGCTTACTACATACTACTATACTGCTATAGTATGGAGTATATTTAAAAAGGTGAATGAAGTATGGAGTGCGTCCAAATCAGCAGTATATTGTCCAAAATAAGGAGTATCTTCCCACACAAAATGTACATATACTCCCAAGATGAGAGGAGTATCTCCAGAAAAATAAATATACTTGCTCGCAGAAAAAAATACTGATCAAATGTACAAGAGTATGGATATGTTTATTATATTATTATTTTCATTTACAAATGCAAGATTGCAAAATGAAAAATCCATCAAGATATGGCATCTTCATGCAATTGCATGTGCTAGCTAGAACATGACTGCTAGAAACAACATGGGATACAAGTTTAACACGAAGTGATGATGCATGTCCATGCATGTACATATACTGATCTATAACATGAGATCTGGATTGGAATTCACAGCAATGCTGAATCGTAGTGATAGTTTTGGAACGTTTGACAACATGGGGATGATGCAGCAACGATGAGCTCTTCAACGGACGCAACTCGACGACGGCTGTGTCGTCGGCGGCAACGACTCTAGGACGGTGCGCCATGCATAAGGTCCTGAATTTTTGATGCATGGAGGGGTATATGCATGGTTGACATCGGCCATGGCTGCTAATCGAAGAATTCAGTTAGATTGAAAAAACAATCAGGAAAAGTTTGAAAGATTTTGTCCGCCGGATGAATACCTTGTAATATGCATCGACGCTCATAATCCCAGTCGGCTGGGATTGCCAACACGACCGCAACAAAATTTGATTCACGTAAGTATCAGATCTCTTTATCTAATATGGTGAGCTGCCATAGAACGTACTGCTTGCCGGCGACCAGATTTGTTAGGTGTTTATTGGACGTGAGGTAGTTATATCCATGCATGAAAATAGGAACTACACGGTTGATTGCTTTATCGAGTGGAGAGAAAAAAAGTTCCAGAACCAAACCCGTTAATCAAAGCGCCATCAGAGACGAGATCAAACGGCGTTGGGCATGGGGGTAACTACCACCGATGGTAGTCGTGATTTTTCCTATATATATATATAAACACTATTCTGATCACGGGATCAGAATAATATTCTGATCACAACCTGAACTGCCTGAGTAACGCGCCTGGACTTCCTCTATACGAACTCGACCTTCGGGCTATCTTCGCAACTACGGCTTCCCCCGCGAATTATTCTATTTAGTCGTGTTCTGTATGATGCTAGTGTAATCTAGAAATGTTTTTTAGCAACTAAATATTGGTTTTAAATAGGAATCTCGCTCGTTGGCGGATTTTGCTCTCAGGCCGTGATGAAATTGCATTTTTTGCAATTTTACTGCCTGAGTTGTTAGATCTGAACTTCTCCTAGTGCTAGGTTGAACTTCCGCCAACATTGCCCAAATGGGGCTTGCAATATACCGTTGGAAAGCTATGGATACCAGTATCATGACCCAAGTTCAATTTTTGGCAAAATGTAAGCGGTTTAAGAGCAGTTTTGAAAATTGTTTTTTTCTTCATACAAAAAACGTGAATCGTATTTTTGATCGCATTTCTAAACCATTTATCGGAATGACGCAAATAATATGGCGTTGGAAAGATGTTGCAAAACCGCTGCTTCCACATGTTTAATGTTTTCTCTAATTCCTTATGGATAAAGAGTAATTTGGAAAAACGTAGAATTTCACAAAGTGAACACCCGAGTTCATATTTTCGATGCCATTTCTAAACGGCTAAACCAATTGATGAAAATAATATGGCGTTGGAAAGCTTATGAAAATGCGCTAGTTTTTCATGTTAAAAGTTTTTTTCTAATTTTGAATGGTTTGAAAGTAATTTAGAAAATGAACAAGTTCCATCGAGTTCGTATTTTCGAGCTAATTTTTAACCGTGCGTCCGAATGTAGCAAATGATATGGCGTTGGAAATCTTGAAAAAAGCGATTTTTTTGTATATATTGTTTCTCCCAATTCCATATGATTTTAAGTCAATTTTGAAAATGGCTAAAAACGTATTTTCGGCATAATTTCTACAAACTTTATCGGAATGGGACAAATAATATACTGCTGAAAAGCTACGGAAAATGTGAAACTTTTTCATGTTGATGGTTTTGTCTGATTCCTAGCCGTTTTCGTGTAATTTCGAAAATGGCGAGATCATTCGTTCTGCCTTTATCGCGAAACAAATTCTTCGAAAAAGCACTGCGTGAAGAACCTGAACTTCTCGGCGCGTCTACCTGAACTTCACTCTATTTTTCACGTGATTTTTTTTTGCCTGTAGCACTCCATCCATTTACCAGAACACTCACCGGAATTGAGCAAAGTAATATACGGGTGGAAAGTTGATGTAAACATGCAACTTTCCCGTGTTGATCATTTTTTCATACTCGCGATGATTTTAAAAGTTTTTCATGTGAAATTCATTCACTATAGTAGTCAAAGTTCCTGCTGTTATCATGTTGAACTTCTGTGAAATATTTCCGTTTGTAATTTTCCCATTCATTTCGTCCGTGTTACACAAATGATATTCCTTTTGTACAAACCTCTCTCACAATAATTTTCTCAACTTTACCCGATGGAGGACTTCAACTTATAACAACAAACTTTTAGACTTGGCTTTTTTATTCTTTTTAATACAAAATGCACACCGTGAGTACATGAACTTCTGGCAGTTATCAATCTGAACTTCTCTCGGTTACGTGAATACATCTGAGTTTTTTTATGATTTTCTAATCTGATTTTCTTAATCCTTTTTTATGAAATTTTGAAGCGCTCTATTTTTAAAAGTTGAACTTCTTGTTATTTTATTTTTCAACTTGTTGTTTCCATTCTTTAATACGGAGGAAAAATCTGAGTTTCTATAATCATCGAACTTCCCGTTGTTTTCACTTTGAACTTCTACCATGTATTTTTTTCATAATTTCTCACCCGTTCATCGGAGTTGCACAAATGATGTACCGTGCCGATTACCTCGCTCAAAAGAAGTTTTGAACTTTCCCGTACCGAGCACCTGAACTTCTTGCAACTAAAATTTTATACTTTAACTTTTTATTCTTTTTTCTCATTTGAAAACACACACCATACAGTACGTGAACATCTGGCAGTTATTAATTTGAACTTCTCTCTGTTTCGCTTTTAGTAATGAAAAAATACGAATTTTTTATAGACATCGAACTGCTCTAACTTTTTTATTTGAACTTCTTTGTGTTTTTTAGAAATGTGAAAATTGGAGTTTTTAGAAACACCAAACCTCTTCATTATTTAAAATTGAACTTGCTGGTTTTATTCTTTAGTAACTGGAAAAAACCGTTATAAATATCAAACTCCTCCGCCTTTTTCTAATTGAACTTCTTGGTTTTATTTTCTAGTAATGAGAAAACTTGATTTTTCTTGATTTTTATTTGTTTTTCCACCAAGAATTACTCAAGTCTACACCGTTGATTTTTCTCCTCTGCACATCCCATCTCTTGAGTCTTGACTTTTAAATCCCCCCTTGAATTATTAAAGTTTTTGTTACATAAAGTAAACAAGTTTGTTCATTTTTGTGCCTAAATATTTTTTTATTCTCTGAATTTCTCTTGTAGCTCCCTCTGAACTTCTACATATATGTCATGAATGTTCCCTAGTTTTTTTACCTTTTCTGTTTGTATTAGTGGTTTTTTTGTTGAACTTCGCTGGTTTTCATTTTTGGACTCGAAGGGGTTGTCATATCAACTAATATATTTTTTATCATTCCGCTTGAGCATCTTATTTTATGAACTTTTAGTCTTGACGAATGCACCAGACTTTGGGAACAGCTCTTTCTTTTTTTGACCTTTTTTCAGCAAAAGTAATACTTGAACTTCAATAACTTTTTTGTGGAGCAAGCAATTGCGCAGACCACACAAGGAAGAGGGCACATTTTCTTTCGTTGTGGACATTTTTTAAAATCACATGGAGAGCCCACAATCACAAAGAGGAAAACAAAGAAGGAAAAATTATGCATTTTTCTTGTTTTTTTCTCATACATAGTAAAGGTGTGTATCCACATTTTTAAATCTTCTATGTTCTTTCTTTGATCTACATGACTTGGAAAGAACAACATGTCACAAGCTACCCCGAGGTACATCCCTGAGGTTGTTAACGACACCCAGTGAGAGCGCTCCTGCGGTGGCACCCATTTTGCTAGGACTGTGTGAATGGCAGGAAATATGAAACCTTGTGCCACACCAACAAAAAGGGCGAGAAGCAAGGTTGGAAAAAGCACTAGGCGGTAGGTAGGCGAGGACTCTTTTTGTAGCACCTAGCCTGCCTAGGCATAGCCTAGGCCGACCAAGGCGTTTTGTATGGTAGCAGGCTAGCAGGACAATTTTTTGGCTAGACATAGCCTTAGGCATTTTCTACTACATTAGGTTAGGACAATTGAATGATAATAAGATACTCCCTTCATCCCATGATATAAGATTTGAATATTCCCCTCCATCCCATGATATAAGATCTTATATTCAGATCTTATATCATGGGATGGAGAGAGTACATCACAACAACATGAAGAACTAAAAATGATCCACTCAAGGGAAGTAGCAGTAACATAGGAACACCAAATATTCAAATATAGTTGAGGCAAACATCACGCAAGACCAAATATGGCATATAGCATTATAAATTATGATCTCAAGTTCGCAAGTACTTTATTCCTAGAATCTCATTTGAAAGACTTCTCTCAAGTCACAATAGGGATAGTTCCACATCGACGCACAACTTGAGTTAATTTTGGATCAATAGGATGTATCCACTGTCAATGGGACCTATCTTGTGTGGCTCAGCGATTCCAATACAAGTAACTTAAGGATCTCCAACACGAGAAATATTCACCCCTTCTCTAAGCTCTAGCTCACGGGAAGTATTTTCCCTCCTCTTCTTAGATGCATCCTCAAAAGATTTCTTGCACCTATCTTTAGCTTCCTGTGAGCTTTTCTTACATTTAGCCACAAAATTACCAACATGAGCCACATGCTGCTTGTGACGATAAAAACCTCCAATGATCACATGGTTACAAAACAAACACTTCACTTTGTCCTTGTTGTAAACATCGGCTAGACTCCCATACTCCCATCCCACATCATCCAACTTTCTCTTACGGGCATTCTCTTCCAGCAACACTGATGTTGCATTTGTCTCCAACATCCTACAAATGCTCAAATACACAGCAGCAATAATTCAGTTATTCACATCGATAATGATAAAAAATATGGACTAGGTCTATCAAAGTGGAGACCACAAGTAGGCATAAATCTAGATAATGATCAAAGCAAAAAATGGAATATAGTATGTCTGTACGGGTGTGCGCGTGTCCACATCCGAAAAACATATAGTATAAGATAAATCATTACCCACTTAATTACGTATATGATTTTTACAGAAGAAGGCAGAAGCAAAGCAATATAAGTTATGATATCATAAATTCATAGTATATGCAGATCAAATATGAAATAGGTAGGAAGTTGCCTATCAAGAGATTCCAAGCAAAACAAACTAAACAGAAAATACAAAAAACTACAATGAGGGAAACCAAAGAACATAATTTTTTGCATTACAAGCTTATAAATTTGTTGCATAATTGCATTGGAAACTTATTTAGTCCTGCAAGGCTGCAATGCTTGATACAAATCCAGAAGCAAATCTGTTTTTATACAAACTAAACAACCCTCTGATTAATGAACCTCTAGTCTCCACAGTAAAGATTACCAGCAACCACATACATATGATCCTACTTTTACACTAGGACTAGTTCTGGCTGGTGTTGCATCTTGGCATCAGGCAACAGAAGAGAAAATCATAGCACAAACTTCCAAGAAACTTTCTGTTGTGAAGTAAATCAATAATACAAAAACTACCTTGGAGGAAACCAAAAGAACATATTTTTTGCAAAAGCTCATAAATGTCTTGCATTCGAAACTTGTTTTGTATTCCAGTGCTCAATACCGATCCAGAAGCAACTTCCTTTCTACACAAACTGAACAACTCCTCTAATATACTAATTTGATGTATCATGTGAAACAAACAACCTCATATCTCAACATTCAAGATTACTAGCATCCACACTCACACGCATATGATCCTACTTTTAGACTAGTGTACTAGTAGCAGCTATCTCACTGTCACATTTTGGCATCATGCAACAGAATATGATCCTACTTCTATACTAGTATAGTAGTACTAGTAACATCCAGTATCACATCTTGGCATCATGCCATGTATATAACTTATGAACTGAGACAACCATAGAAGGAACTTCATTAACATGAATAGAGCACAGAATGATTACCTTCAGACTAGTGGATACTTGCCTTGCTTCCTCAGGCGCTAGATATGACCAGCCCATTTTAACCTCCTTGTTGGATGAGCTGTCGAGTACAACTGCATCACAAAGTTACTATTATTTTAAGGCGTGTCTTTTTCCATTAGAAGTGATCGGTAAAGAAAATTTCACAGGTTCGGTGTCTAGGGTGGTCAGGTCATTTGGTGCGACGGCCAGCGACAGTAGGCGTAGGTCAGGCAGAGGGAGCACTACACGCTGCCGAGCTGGCTGCCAGCGAGCACAAGCATGCCGGATTGCGGTGACAGACTAGGCGAGACCAAAGGCATTGAGCCAGGCGAGGAGCGACTTTTACCTTGAGCCTGAGCATAGTTCATGTCTCCCACTATATTGTTTATGCCCAAATTCTAATTGCTTCTTAACTGTATTTGTTACATCTTGTAAATGCATGAGAAAATTCAGACACAACAACATCAAGGCATGTATAAATCAGTTGCAGATCAAACAAACTAACTATCACTTCTTTTGTTGACTCAATTATGGTACTGCTACGTGATGCTTACATGACATTTAGATTGTGAGATCCATGCACAATTTTTTTATTGAGTGGCACCCCTACGCTGCAATCCTATATACATAAACACTATTCTGATCACAGGATCAGAATAATATTCTGATCACAACCTGAACTTCCCGAGTAACGCGCCTGAACTTCCTTGTGTACGAACCTGAACTTCGGGCTATCTTCGCAACCGTGCCTTCTACCACGAGTTTTTCCGATCGTTCATGTTGTTTGTGAATCTAAATGCTTGTTTCTATTCGGAATCTAGCATGTTGGCGGATTTGCTCTCGGGGTTCGTGGTGAACTTGTGTCTGTTACAAGTTTAATGCATGTTGTGGATGTTGTCGAAGCTCTCGCACGATGGGGATTAGATTTTGGTATGAGATTGGAGCACAAATTTTTTTTGTTTCGAACAAATTTGAAATCGCCCGTGTTCTTCATCCGCCCGAGATGCAGCATGCGCTTCTGTTGATTTCTCATTTTTGCTTAAAGTTTGCTGGCTGATTTGCATACTTTAGTGAAATTCAAGGCTTACTAAGCCGTAAATTTTAGTCGGGAGGGTCGTTACGGTTTGATTTCTAGCGATTTGATGTTGGCACTCCCGCGGGTTTTTGGACAGGTTATTTTTGCGGTTTTGAAATTTGCCCTCTCGTCATTTTTGTTGTCGGAAGGGAGTTGCCAGATCATTTCCAAAGGAGGTGCAGACGTGTTGTAATCTTGTGCAGATGATTTTATGCTTCGGACGAATTTGTTTGTTCATTAGTATTAGATCATCTAATGGTCGTTGTACAAGCTGGACTTCTGCTTTGTCATACATGAACTTCTTCTTTTCCTTTGTTGGATCCTGTCGGGGCTGGGGTGGCTCGGGATCGGGATCGGGGGAGGATCAGGTGGATCATGTGGGTCTGTCCGGGTTTTTGTGCTGGACTTCTGTGTTGTCATACATGAACTTCTTCTTTTCTTTCGTTGCGAGATAATGCAGCAAGTCCTTTGTATCAAAAACTCTTACTAGATTTCTTCTGCAATTTGTTGTAGCTAGTGTGTAAGTGTGGAGCTGGACCACGGGCAGATGCATCCTCTTTTCCCTTAGTCTATGTTTTGGTATAGTTTTTTGATCATCCACTATCTTTAGTAGGATCTGGACTTCTCTTTTTTATTAATGGTTGAACTTCTGGTTTTCCGGATTGCATTCACATTTGCAAGGCGAAGGTGCATGGTGCTCTGTATTTTGTTTGTTTGGTTTTCTTTGTAATTTTAATTCTTCAGATGTTCTTTTTATACTTTTGTCTTGTGAGCAATCATGGGATTAGCCCAAGTATGCATGCAGTTTTTCCAGATCATCTAAGGGTCTTTGTAGAAGCTGGACTTCTATTTTGTTCATACGTGAAATTCTTCTTTTCCTTCTTTTGCAAAGTAATAAAGCAAATCCTGTGTATTTCTTTCTTTTTTATGTTACTTTTCATTACTTGCAATGGTTTGGATTTTTTTGACTTAGTCGCATGAACATCCATGGAATTGGGCGACGGATATGCGTATTTTTTTATTTTTTCTAGTATGTTTACTTATAATAGTTGTTGTTCTTCACTGAGTAACTATCCTGAACTTCTATGTGATAATCGTTTTTAACATGTTAATTTTAGGTTTTACAAAACCCCAAACTTCTATATCTTCACTACTTGAACTTCTTAATTATAATTTTGTTTGTTATTTTCGGATTTAAATATTTGTAGACATTGAAATCGGTATTGCGCGTATTGACAAATGAGGTAGCGCGAGGCCGAGCAGGGGGGAGGGGGGTCAGGATCCCCCTCCCATCCCCCAGCGAGGCCGAGACAGGAACGAGCCGGAGCAGGCGACGACGCGGCGTGCCGTGTCGTCGCATTTGGAGGCGAGTCCGTCACATCCATTACCCCACTATATATCTTCGGGTTTTAGGGTTTAGGGTGCGTGCGGTGGGGGTGGAAACAATCATACCATAGGCTAGCTTCTAGGGTTAGCCTCTCTGATCTCGTGGTAGATCTACTCTTGTACTACCCATATCATCAATATTAATCAAGCAGGACGTAGGGTTTTACCTCCATCAAGAGGGCCCGAACCTGGGTAATACATCGTGTCCCCTGCCTCCTGTTACCATCCGGCCTAGACGCACAGTTCGGGACCCCCTACCCGAGATCCGCCAGTTTTGACACCGACATTGGTGCTTTCATTGAGAGTTCCTCTGTGTCGTCGCCATCAGGAAGGATGCCTCATCCCGTCTTTAAAGACGGCACTGTTGCTAAGGGATCTTTGGCTGTCGGCCAAACTCTCCGGCTAGGTGGTTTACTTATGACCGCATGTTCGGCTGCTGCGCCGACGATGGCCTCTCGGGTCATCGAAAGCAATCTTCACGTCAGCTTGGAATTTGCCGAGCAGCTAAATCCAATGGAGCTCTCTTCCCTTAACGAGCTCTTGGATCACATCGCCGCCCTGGGAGTCGCTACGGATTACGACCAGATTGGGTCTAAACCGGATCTTAGAGAGATTAACTCTCCTCAGGTCACCCATCACGTTGCCGTGGTAGAGGGACAGTGCGGCGACCCTTCATCTCTCTTAAGGACTAGCTATGTCCGGATTCCTGATCCCTCCAAGCCGGATACCCGAGGAGGGGAGGACATCACTCAAGACCTGAACTTAAAGTCAGGCGAGGGGCTAGATTCATTGGACAGCATCCAAGAATCCAAATTTCCGAGTTCAGAAACTCCTTGGCCCCTGGGTCTCAGATTGGGTGAGGTTTCGGATTTGATTCCACCCACCCACCCGTACATAAGCAATCTATCCCAAATTAGGCAAGAGCCCGAAGAAACAGTACATCATTACTGGGCCAGATTCCTCCTGGTTATGAACAGGATAAAGGACTGTCGTGAGGAAGACGCAATTTCATTCTTCTGCAATAATTGCACGGACAAGGGAATCCTCAACGCCATAAGTCGTCGTGATATTACACGCTTCGCTGACTTGGCGTCCATAGTACGAAAGTACTGTGCGATGGAAAGCGCCTGGAAAACCGAAATAAAATTTTGGGACAATCCGGCCTTGAATACAAACCCAGTCCGAAATAAAAGGGTGCATCATCGCCAGACACCCGGGTTCAATACCAAAAAGCAAAATCCCTCTATAGGGCACGGAACCGTACTGGAAGGATGGCTTAATGGACCCTGTAAACTTCACAGTGTAGAGGGCGCCACACCAACTCACAGCCTTACAGCATGTTGGATACTCCGGCGGGTGGCAAAAATTGGCGAAGATCTTCTAATCCCAGAAGCCACAGAAAGCCACCCCAGAGAAACCAGTATGGTATTAACAGTCTTTGAGACTTTCGCATCAAATAATATGCGAAAAATAACACTCCGCGGCCTTGCCGAAGTCTACCAAGTAGCAACAATAAACCCATGGAGTGACACGGCTATTACTTTTAACACCAGTGATGAACCTAAATTCCGAACAGCCCGAGCACCAGTCGCATTGGTCCTCAGTCCAATAGTGGACGGCTTTCGTCTTACCAAGGTACTCATGGATGGCGGCAGCGGATTGAACCTCATTTATGAGGAAACCCTTCAAAAATGGAAATAGACTGGAACCGCATTGAGCAAAGCAGCACAATCTTTAGAGGAATAATCCCCAGTCGGGAAGTGCGTTGTACAGGAAAAATCACACTAGATGTGGTGTTCGGCACGCCAGATAATTACAGGCCCGAAGAGGTCACGTTCCAGGTGGCCCCATTTAGTAGCGGATATCACGCTCTGCTAGGGCGGGAAGCATTTACAGTCTTCCAAGCAATACCCCATTACGGGTACATGAAGCTCAAGATGCCCGGGCCTAACGGAATCATCACTCTCGCTAGTGATCCGGACATAGCACTCCGCGCCGAAAACAAGACAGCCACACTGGCCCTGGAGGCGCTATCCGAAGCCCTAGCGGCTGAGGAACTGACTACGCTGCGCTCCACGGTGAATAGGGACGATGTGATACTCGATAAAAGATCCAAGTCCACCTCCCTTAAACCGGCGGACGAAATAGTCAAATTCCAGGTCCATCCAACGGACCCCAATAAAACAGCTTCCATCGGGGCACAGTTAAACCCTGATGTAGACGCCGCACTGCGAGAGTTCCTACGAGAGAACTGGGACATTTTTGCCTGGCACCCTTCAGACATGCCAGGAATCCCATGCAGGCTGGCCGAACACACCTTAAATATCCTAAAAGGATTCAAGCCAGTCAAACAGGCTCTTTGGCATTTTTCCGAACCTAAGAGATAGGCCATGGGAGAGGAACTAGCAAAGCTATTGGAGTGTAACACCCTCGATGCGGCTATATCTCCTACGTGTCGTAAGCGTAGTGCTCGTCGTCGAATGAGAAACGGACGGACACAAATTCCCCCTTCAAAAGCCGGTCTACTATGTGTCCACTGTCCTTACTCCGTGCAAGTCATGGTACCCGCATTATCAAAAGATTATGCACGCGGTATTTATGACATCCCGGAAGCTGCGACACTACTTTCAAGAGTGTTCAATAACAGTAGCCTCGGAAGTGCCACTTAACGATATTATAAACAACCGTGATGCGACGGGCCGGATTGCAAAATGGGCATTGAGGTCCTCCCGTTCGACATAACTTACAAGCCACGGCAAGCTATCAAGTCGCAAGTTTTGGCCGACTTCGTCGCAGAATGGACGGAGGCCGAACTCCCTAAAGAGTACGGCACATATTCAAACTGGGTCATGCACTTCGACGGCTCCAAAATGTTCGCCGGTCTAGGGGCTGGCGTCACTTTGACGTCCCCCACAGGAGACACAGTTCAATACGTACTCCAGATAATGTACACAGACTCCAACAACGCAGCCGAATATGAGGCCCTTTTACATGGTCTCCGGATGGCAGTATCCATGGGCATTCAACGCCTAGAGGTGCGCGGGGACTCGAACCTCGCAATATCCCAAATAAATGGAGATTTTGATGCCAAGGATCCAAAAATGGCAGCTTATCGCAATGCCGTCCTAAAAATGTCAGCTCGGTTCGAAGGGCTCGAATTTCACCATATAGACCGGGAAAATAATCAGGCGGCAGATGTCCTGGCACGCATCGGCGTAAAACGTGATGTAGTCCCCCCCAACATCTTCTTGGAAAGGCTGTTCAAGCCGTCCGTAGTATGGGAAGGGGAACCTGGCAATAACAGCCCGGACCCAACCGCACTGCCTGACACCGAACACTCTGACATAATTGGAGGCTCTGCCAATCAAATAACACCTTCAGCCCACGTAATAATGGTCGTCATCGCCTCGTGGACAGAACCATTCCTCACCTACCTTACTAGGCAGGAACTCCCTGAGGACCAAAATGAGGCACGCTGCATAGTGCGGCGATCTAAAGCCTATAAAGTCCATGAGGGAGAGCTTTATAAGAAAAGCACTACCGAAGTCCTTCAAAGGTGCATCTCCGAAGAGGAAGGGCGGAACCTCCTGGCTGAAATTCATGCCGGACTCAGCGGTCATCACGCTACAGCTCGGTCCCTTGTAAGCAAGGCCTTCCGTACATGCTTTTATTGGCCGATGGCCCGGGCATACGCCCAGGACTTAGTCCAACGATGCGTCGGTTGCCAGCTTTTTGCAAACCAAAGCCATATGCCACCCACTGCCCTCCAAACTATCCCCATCACTTGGCCCTTCGTAGTCTGGGGGCTTGACATGGTTGGACCCCTTAAAGGTGGAACCCACAAGAAAAAATACTTACTGTTCATGGTGGATAAGTTCACCAAATGGATAGAAGACAAGCCTGTTACGACGGCCGAATCTGGACCGGTGATAGACTTTATATCCGAGGTTGTACACCGTTATGGCATCCCCCATAGCATCATCACTGATGATGGCACGAACTTTACGGCCGATGAGGTAAAACTCTGGTGCAAAAACATGGGCATCAAGCTCGATTATGCTTCTGTCTATCACCCACAAACTAACGGCCAGGTCGAATGTGCAAATGGTCTTATCATGAGCGGCATCAAACCTAGATTAGTGCGGTCCCTTAAGGAATCTAATACGCACTGGGTAGAGGAGCTCGACTCCATACTCTGGGGGATGCGGACCACGCCGAATCGCACCACAGGATACACACCATTCTTCATGGTGTACGGCGCAGAGGCAGTTTTGCCCTGTGACATAATTCATGACTCACCTCGAGTGCGCATGTACGAAGAAAGAGAAGCCGGGCTCGATCGGCAGGACAGTTTGGACGCCTTGGAGGAAGAGCGAGACGTGGCAAAAGCCCGTTCCGCATTCTATCAACAGCAGGCTCGAAGATACCAAAATAGAGAAGTACGGGCCAAAAATTACAACATTGGCGAATTAGTTCTACGCCTTCCGGACAAGAAAAAGGACAAACTCAAGCCCAAGTGGGAAGGTCCCTTCATAATTGACCAAGTCCTGACTGGTGGAGCGTACCGCCTGCGAGATGCATTGGATAACCGACTCGAGCCGAACCCATGGAACGCAGCCCGTCTCCGAAGATTCTATGCCTAGCACCGGAATCTGTGTTCGTCTCCTTCCTCTGTCCATTTTTTATATACTTTTTGTCTTACATTTCTCTCCTTCTCCTCTCTTTCTCTTATAGCCTTCAAAGGCTCATAAAGTGACGCGCTATCCACGCTCATTAAACCTGGGGGCTTCTTTAAACAAAAGCTTAGTTATACGGGCTTCATGCCCAACACATGTGTCACACTTCCGCATGTACCTTTTATTCACCATTATATGCATCGATATGACTTAAGTTTTGGCCAAGATGGGTTGCTTGGCTCCTGTGCTTACCCCTACGTTCCCGATTGTTCGGCTAGGTGGTAAAGGGAGCACCTCTGCGATTGTTACTGCCGGGTCAGCCAGATGTGTACCTTAGACTGGGTGAAGCCGAAAGCTAGTGTTCTTAAGGGAATATTCGGTTGATGAACTAAAGATGATCTTTTTTCACTTATTTATCTATATGCCCCCAGATGTTTTTCCTGCGTCTCTTTTCGCAGAATGGACATGCACTTTAGGGCATGCCTCCCAGGGAAAGGAACCCCTAACGGAACTATTCTCCCTGGAAGATGTTTCTTACTAGCCATGTAATATAACATAACTAGTTGGGCACTTGTCTGTTCAAGCACTAATGACCCCTACGCCTGGACTCCACGCATACCCCAGTTCTTATATAACCGCGAGGGTATTTGAACACACTCCGGATCATCAGGTCCCGAGGTTGAAGCGAAAAGGTCGGCCATGACAAACGATCTACAATACGGCTAGAAGGCATTACACATGTCAATTATAATTACATAGTCAATCTTACTGATTGTATTCCTCCTCAATACCATCTAACAGGCTGTCTAGTTTACAGTCCTGTTGGGAATACTTTGCGGCCAACTCTACTTGGTCATATACTAAGCTCACAGGGATCTCCTTCCCATCAGGCCCCACGGGTCCGACCTCGGCCATGTGGTTTGGGTCAGCCTTCGTGTACCGCGTCTTCACCATGGCCTAGGCCTCCCTGGCGCCTTGACGGCATGCCGACATCTTCCACAATCGGAAGCGCCGCCGCGCTCCCTTCAGCTTCTCTACAAGCTCTCCAAGGCCTTCGGTCATGGAGACGGATGGACACAAGGCCTGGGCGACGCTTTGCATCACCTGCCGAACTCGCTCGTGCAGTTGTGAGAGCTCAGGAAGAAGGTCACTCATAGAACCGAGCATTTCCTCTGCAGGACGACCTGTTAGCATACCTACAGACTTTACTCTGTTAGTCGACTTCCTCGCCGAACTCTTTTTTCAAAGTTCATTTAAGCACTTACTATATATGACGCGTCAAAGCCGCTGATTCTCCTTCATGGAGTCCAACATATGGGCACGAACATCCTTCAGTTCAATGCCCAGCTTGGTGTTGGCATCTTGGAGATCGTTCTTCTTCCGGATTTAATCCGGCGCCATCTACAATTTCATTTGTCAGATTTGCACCCACGCCGCACTTCGCAAAATACTTATCTTTCGAACCGTATATTACCAGAGGGGGTCTCCTTGGGCTCCCCTGCCGCGGCTAGTGCGGCCTCAAGTTGGGCTTTGCACTCTTCCAGCTCCTGGGACAGTAGGGTATTCTTTTCTGTAAGAACCTGCATAACAAATGATCCTTAAATCAGTTATTCTAATTGTTTCAAGTCTCGGGGGCTACTGGTATACATATAATTACCAAAATTTTCTTACCCGTATGTCCTTTACATATTGCTCCGTGGCTCTGGCTAGACCATTTTGAGTGGCACGAAGGTACGCATCTCCCGAATTGAAGGCATCCAATGCCTCTTGGTAGAAACAAGCGTCGCGAAGAACTGTCCGCATCCTCTGTTGAAGGAGCGTCTGGTGCGCGCCTTGTGTTCGCCTCCGCTTCCGGACCAGGCTTTGGAGCCAGGCTGGTGGAGGCGCGATTGGCAACCTCTCCGGATATAGTCCGGCGAGGTCTCTTCGTCCTGAAGAGAGCACGAGCGTTAATATGCCTCGAAGAAATAACACTTGGGAATAAGATGGCGCGCTATACCTTTGTGCCGGCGCCTCAGTCCGGACCGCACTTCTTTTCAGCCCGCGGGGCCTTGCCGCCCCTCGTTGGCTAGTCGCCGCAGGCTCGGCCTCCCGTCTCAAGGACCTCCCCTGCAAAACCCGGTTGTCACACGGCAATCGAAAACACGCGAGGATAGATCCCTTTTCAAAGTGCTGGGACTCCGGTCTCAGTTACCTATGAGGCTGGGAGTAGCCCTGGATAATCGGTCGTAATGGCCACCAAGGCGTTGTCCTTGCTCAATTGATGAAACACCCCATCAATCAGCTCCACAGATAAGTCCGGATCCTCTTGAGAGGCCGGGTTGAGGGACCATCCCGGATCCTCGGGTTGTGGAGGAGGGCTGTTTCTTTCTTTAACAGCCTGGCGTAGTTCCTACGTTGAAGTCGTTAGACTAAATATTTAACAATGGGAATATAAAATGGATGGGCAAGTAAAAGTGTCCACTTACCCAACTTGGGGGATTGTACATAGAAAAATCCACCCTGTGGGTTGACGCGGAGAAATTCCTCCTCTTCTCCCTTGTACAAAGCGGACAAGGTCTTTATTGGAGCAGCAGCCGAATCCGACCCCTTACGGGCGTAGCGGGTGGCGTTGTCCTCCCCGTTGATGTCCCACATGGGGCGGCCTCTATACTGAAGCAGCTGCACCCCTCGCATGATGCATGCGGCCATGACCCCGATCATGGTCAGTCCGGAATGAGCTAATAATCTTATCCAGCCCATCAGGTAAATAACGTCCCTGTCACTTTCCCTCTGAGGGCTCCGTGGACACCAGCTTAGGTGCTTCTTTAGGGGAGCACTGTCGAACTCAGGGAGGCCGATCCGGATAGGATCCGGCAGCGGAACGTCCTCTATATAAAACCATTCCGAAGGCCAGTCCTCGAACGCCTTCTTTGGGGTTCCGGATAGATATCCGGTCCCGGCGATGTGCCACACTTCGGCACCGCCCACTTGATATATTGACCCCTTCTTAGAATGGGGCACAAGGTAGAATAGCCTTTTCCACAGCGCAAAATGAGCCTTGCAGCCCAAAAATAGCTCGCAAAGGGCTACAAAGCCCGCGATATGCAATATGGAGGCAGGCGTGAGGTTGTGCAGCTGGAGGCCATAGAACTCCAGGAGCCCCCGGAGAAACGGATGAATTGGAAATCCGAGCCCTCTTATTCAGTAAGGGAAAAGGCATACCCGCTCTCCTTTGGAGGGATTGCGGGCGCTCTCCGCTTGCTCTCCGCCATTATAGGTGGCAAGTCCGGCTCGAACCGGGACCATATAGGCTGGGGGGAGAAATCCCTTGGTCTGGAGCGTCACTAGCTCGCTGTGCGGGATGGAGCACCTTTTCCAATCTCCAGGCTAAGGGCTGGAAGGGCGAGAGGAGGAGCTGCGGCGGCCGGCCATGATAGAATGGAGCTCTGTCGGATACGCTCAGACGAATACTCGCGGAGGGGAGAAGGTGTGGTTTGGATCTAAATCCTCATCCCCTTAAATAGGCGGCTCATTCACGCGGCTAGGGGTGTAAATATAAAAAACACCCTGACTTTTTGTATTCGTTTGACACGTGGAAAACGGCCATTATTGGGCGTAGAAGCCAAGGAGCACTACAATTACAAGAAACCGTACACTATTCAACAGGTACACGGAATTTGGAGGAGAACCCGCCTTGCAATGGCGAAGACAATTTGCGCGCCGGACTCATCGTCATTGAAACCTGGTTCGGGGGCTACGTAGGCAGTCCTGGATTAGGGGGTGTCCGGATAGCCGGACTATACCTTCGGCCGGACTCCTGGACTATGAAGATACAAGATTGAAGACTTCGTCCCGTGTCCGGAAGGGACTTTCCTTGGCGTGGAAGGCAAGCTTGGTGATACGGATATGTAGATCTCCTACCATTGTAACCGACTCTATGTAACCCTAGCCCTCTCCGGTGTCTATATAAACCGGATGGTTTTAGTCCATAGCGACAACAATCATACCATAGGCTAGCTTCTAGGGTTTAGCCTCTCTGATCTCGTGGTAGATCTACTCTTGTACTACCCATATCACCAATATTAATCAAGAAGGACGTAGGGTTTTACCTCCATCAAGAGGGCCCGAACCTGGGTAAAACATCGTGTCCCCTGCCTCCTGTTACCATCCGGCCTAGGCGCACAGTTCGGGACCCCCTACCCGAGATCCGCCGGTTTTGACACCGACACAGATACTTCCAAACAGTTTGCAGGTGCCGATGATACTAGTGCAGGTGACGCAACCCAGCTCAGTTGGAAGCTCGATGATGATCTTGTTCTTGTGCTGTTGCGTTTCCAGTTGATCAGTAGTGGAGCCCAGTTTTGGCGATCGGGGATCTATGCAATTGGGGTTGTCTTTCTTTATTTGGTTCCGTAGTGGGATCTTGATTGTATTCTGGATGATGTAATGCTATATTTATGTATTGTGTGAAGTGGCGATTGGTCGTGCTCCGACACGTGGGAGATATAGCCGCATCGTGGGTGTTACATGCATGTTTTAGTTAGATATGAACTTCATCTTTTTTTGTACTTGAACTTCTTCTTTTTGTTTCTTAGGGTTTATTTATTCTTATGCCTTTAGTTCTTCTATTCGAGTACTTGAACTTCTGTTCTTTATTTTTTGAACTTCTTTCTCTTATTTTTAGGTGCATATTTATGTATGTATTTTTCTTCCTTTGGTAGTGTATTTGCCATCTATTTTTGGTTTTAAGGATATCAGCAGTGATGTTGTGTGATATTATCTCATTATAATAGATGCATTCAAATGGTGCATTCATTTATCTATAGATGTGTTTACTTTTTTAGGTGTTGGGGGGTAAAACTGTAATTTCATCTGTGTTGCAAGTCCCATGGCAGAGAGGCATTAATTGACCATCTCCCTCGCCACCACCTGGCAGAAAACCCCTATCCCCCTATCGCTCGCTCTCTCCCCCCTCTCCGTTGCTCCGCTGCCTTCGTCGCCTGCAACTCCCCCTGATTTCTCTGCCCCTGTCCCCTGCCCCTGTGAGTGGAGTAACCGGTGCACGCCCCCGCTCCTATTTCTCCCCCACGCCCCGCTCTCCCTCGTGAGGGCGGCAACTGCCTGCGCGGTTGCAAGGTGCGCGTGGCGTCGTGGGGAGTTGAAGAACCGCCGCGGATTCGTGTGTGCGGGTGTTGTTTCGAGAAGTACAGATGCTGCCCCCCTAAGGCTTGCTTGTAGTTTCGCCAGATCTGTTGAGGCCTGCCTGTTTCTTCTGTGTGCTCTCGCGTCCTCCTGCTCCCCCCTTCTTCTGATGGTTTGGTGGTAGATTAGGTAGGGTTCTTGTGCGTGTGGTGGTTGGATTTCATTCCCCCGTGGTCAGATTTGTTTGTGAGATTCTTGTGTGTGCTATTTGTCCCTTCAAACTTGTGTGGATTTCGCTTCCCCTTTGTTGATTTTAGTAGTCAGATGCATGTAATAGAGGGTGTGGTGTGATGGATGGTTCATGCTGGATCTGATGTATCTAATTGCATTAGTGTTGTGGATTTCGAAGTCTAGATTATGTCTGTGACATTCTAGTTAGTTTATGAATACATTTTTTGTTGTGCTTGCCTAGATGTGCTACTGTTCATCCTTTTATACTTGTATGTATGTTCTGGTTGTTTCATCCTATGGTTTGATTTAGTTTATTTTTGTATTTTGTTGTATGATTTTGTACTTACTAACTATATGCAATCAATCCCCTGTTTTAGCAGGTTGTTCTAGTGTTTGGAGTTGCATTCATCTAGGCGGTTGTGTTGTCATGGCTTCAAAACCTTCTCCAGGTATCTTAATGTAGTTGTATCTTGTATTTTAAATAGCATTATTCTTATATATGTCTGCCAATCTCTTCACTTAGTATTCATGTTGGACTGCCATTCTTGATAGTGTGAACTTGTAGGAAAGGTTATGTGTATGCTTTTTACCATTAGTTTGAATTAGTAGAGTGTTGCTTACTTTTTAGTTGATGATTTGCAGGTGAAACTATGTCACCAAGTTTTGTTGGACTTCCCAAACTTTTCATATTTTTAGTGTATATCTTTGTTTTTTTATTATCATGTTCATGGTATTGATATTTAGTTTGCCTGTGAAATACTATTTGTGGTCATCCTACATCTTTTTTATGTGCTACTTTCTTGGGTCACATAGTTGAACTTCTGGTTTTAATTATTGTTTGTTTATAATGAAATTTGGTTGAACTTCTGTTATGCACATTTTGTTTTACTGCTTTGTTATATATCGTTGAACTTCTGGACATTCATGACATCTGTAGTAGCCCCTCTGGTGTAGATTGTTTTTATATTTAGTATCTAGATTTTAGTTTGTTTGTTGTGTTTACTGCTTTGTTAGGTATTTTTGAACTTCTGGGTATTGGACATTGTTGTCAAAGTAGAAGTCCCTTTGGTGTAGGATTGCGCATTAGAACTCAGCTGCCTTTTTACTTGCATTTTTTGTAGTTGGTGATGAGTTTAATAGTTCTGAAAAAATGCCTGCGATCAAGATGGAGCTTCAGAAGTTAATATTGATGCTCCAATATTTGATGCGGCTAAATCACCCATGATCCCTTTGACTGTGATTGCCGAGGTTGCTTCGAGGCTTGAGAATTTTTCAAGCCTCGAGGATCTTGCTTCTACAGCTCTTGCTTCACCTAGTATGTGAAACACCTTTTTCTTTTCATTTTAAAGTCTTGAGCCATTTTTTTTAGTTTGTTCATGTCTGTTGTTTTTGTTTTTGTTCTTGACTTTTATTTTTTTCTTTAATTTTTTTGTTCTTTGCAGATGTTTCCACAGAGGAGGAAGTTGTGAACACCATCAACGATGTTTTATCTGAGTTGGGTTTATCAGAAACCCCTACTGCTGAAGAGGAGGGGCCTCCATCAGTCAAAGGTTGTGATTCTGTTTCGGATCCTTTGTGCTCTCTTCAGATGTTAGAGACGCAGTCGCAGCCTGTTGATGGCACTGAACCTGTGACACAACTTGAGGGTGTGCCTCTTAAGCTTCTTGTGGAGGACCGACATAAGAGGAAGAGGCAAGAAGATTTTAACAAGAAGAGGGCGGCCCACCTTGAGAAAGGTTCTGATGTTCCTGGATCTGTTCATGCGGCTGAGCTCATGGTTGGGGAAGACGTGCCATGTGGCAGTGATGGCACAGTTGTCCCTGTTAAGAAGAAAATCAAGAAGACCACTGTGAGGAAGCATGTAGTTGGTGGATTTATTCCTCGGAGGATCCCACGTGTTTCAAGGCCTGCAGAACTTGCTAAAGATGAAGGACTAGGCCTCGGTGGTACGCCATGCCGTAGTCCTCGTGTGCTTGCCACTGTCGCGTCTACACCTTCTCCGCTTGGTGCTGATGCGCCTGGTAATGGGAAGAAATGCGGCGTCAAGCGCAAGGTTGCACCTGGAAAGGTCAACAAGGGTCAGAAGAAGTGTTCTCATGTTAATCCAGAGGACAAGGATGATGCTGATTTCAATGCTGATGAAGAGGACGACCACGATGATGATGTTGCGGCTAATCAGGTATGAATGCCTCATGTTTACCATTTTTAGAGCATTTGTCGCTATTGTTGTAGTTTTTGTGTTTTTAGCACTGCCTTGGCGTACATAGCAGACCTTCTGCTCCATATAGACGAATAAATTAGCCAATCTGCTTTGCTTTTATGGTATTACTGCCTTTGTGTACATAGTTGGACTTCTAGATATATACATGAAGAGATTAGCTTAACTTTTTGGTATACATGTTTGATTAGTACCTTGGTGTACATGGTTGAACTTCTGCTTTTTAAATTTCCAACATTTTTTGAAAGCATGTTAACTTGTGGTCATACATGGTTGTACTGCCTATGTAGACATAGTTGGACTTCTGAAATACATGTTTGGTTAGTGCCTTGGTGTACATGGTAGAACTTCTGCTTTTGTAAATTTCCAACAGTTTGAAAGCACCTTGACTTTCTGGTCATACATGGTTGTACTGCCTATGTAGACATAGTTGGACTTCTGAAATGTACTGCGTATGTAGGCATTAGTGGAATTTTGGTGAACCTTCTGTGTCTCATTGTTCTGCCTTTCTTCCTTTTCATTGCATTTTTTAGTATCAGCTTGTGGAGCGGCCCGAGAGGAGGAAGAGAGGAGGCAAAGCGCCCGAAGAAGGTGGCCAAGGAGGAGGTGAGGCGAAACGTTTTAACAAGACGGTTCGCTGCTCACTAGGAGAGGTCAAGGCGTGTGCGAAAATGCTACAGGCTAGGCACAAGACGAGCGTTATCAAGGCTGGTTTTGGTTGTGTGTTTGACTTGAAAGTTGATTCCAACATTTCTCGTCCTTTGATGTGCAACATCTACACGAGGATCAACCCTAAAACTATGATTCTGGACATGGGTGAGGCGAACAAGGTTCTGCGTATTACAAGTGATGCTATTCACCATCTCTTTGGGTTCCCTCAAGGTAATCGTACCCCCTAGGCCCTCGAATGATGGTTTCCATGATGATGTTATGAGGTTGAAGGGCAAGCTTGGGTATGCTAGGAGTGACGACATCAACACAAAGGATTTGCGGAATATCCTCGTTGAACTTGTGAAGGATGAGACGAAGGATGATCTTCCTCTATAGGTGTTTTACCTTATTGTTTTCATGAAGGTGGTTATCCCTGGAACGTCTACACGAGTTTCCAGGGAGGCAGCAATGGCTGAGAACCTTGTGTTTGAGGATATGGAAGACATGGACTACTGCCAGTTGGTTGTTGACAATATTCGGAGTGCTGTTGTTAGGTATCAGCAAGGTACTAGTAGAGGAAAAGCTGTCACAGGTTGTGCCATCGCGCCACTTCTTATGTATCTGGATTGCCTTATCATTGGCAAGACGCCTATTATTGACTTGAGGACCCCTCGCATCAATTTCATGGATCAGGTCAAGCTTCTTGAGCTTGCTACGGCTGACTTGGTCAAGAAGGGTGATGATGACCTAGCCAACTGGGTGTTTGGGAGACTGCCTGTGAGTGTTTATATGCATTATTCTTTCCTGTGTAGTTTAACTTGAACTTCTGGTAATGTCTTGTATTTTTTTGTTCCCATGTTCCTTCATTTTGTTTTTTGATGTGTTGACTTTTGTTTTTGTATGCAGTGGAAGACACAGGCTGAGGTTGTGTTCTTTAGGGTTATTGAACGTCCTGTTCTAACTATGCCTCATTCTGCCGGCCTAGGGAGTGGAACTTCCCCATGATTTGAATTCTCCCGGGATGTTAATACCGGTGCCCCCTTGTAGATCAAGGAGGTTCTTCTTCCCGTGTGAGTGTTGTAGGTGGCGTCTCTTCCGAGAATTTGTTTGAACCTGCCAATGTTTCGCTGGTTAGGATTGACAGTGTTGTTGAAACTGTTTGTGGGGAGTTGGCTCGTGTTCCTTTAACTGTTGAGTGTCTTAGTCGTGCTGATGGGATTCTTCCTCTCGGACATGGATTTGATGCTGAGTCTTCGAAGGAGGTCTTATCTATTGAAGCTGGATTTCTTGAAGAGCTTCGTCAGAGCACTTCCCACCTCCGGACTAGCGTTGGGCTGTTCAAGGAAATGCAGGATGCTCATTGCATACCTTTTGAAGATGAGGCAAGTGTTGTTGTGAGAGAGCTTCAGAGGCAGGATTCTGTTCGTTTGGGTCATGAAGGAGGCCACGTGGAGCATACCACAGAGGTTTGTTTATGTTGGCTTTTGATATTTATTTGCACTAATGTTCAATGTTAGCTTTCAGTTATTAATATTTGTAGTCATAGGCGACCATTATTGATTTCATGTGTCGTAAACTGTTTCTTTTTAGCACTAGTGTTCCTAGGTGACCTTCTCTGTTTATAGAACCTGAACTTCAAGTGCTACAGCACCTGAACTTCCATGACTTTAATGACTGGCCCTTTTTGTTCCCTTTTGTGTCTTAGAGTAGTTTGATATCTGAACTGCTATGTTTACTGTATTTGGACTTCCATTATGTGACAGTTGTGATAGTTGACCTTCTCTGATTATGCAATGTGAACTTCTACTGATTAGGTATTTGTTTTCTACATGATTTTTTTGTAGGCTGTTGATGATGGTGCTAGGGTTGAGGAGGATGTTTTACTTGCGCATGAAGCTGCTCCTGTGCAGGCTGCCCCTGTGCATGAACCTGCTCCCGCCAGTGTTGTATCAGTTGATGAGGTTCATGGCAGTGAAAATAAGGTACCATTTTTCTTGTCCATTTGTCTTTTTGCCCTTGAGACGGACTTGATGCCCCTGTGCATGAGGTTTAGTTGACTTTTTGTTTCTTTTGCAGCAAAATGATGATGTTAGTGTTCCTCCAAAGAAGGTTGCAGACAAGTCCGTCTCAGGCCCCAGCTACTCTGACGGGGTGGACCTGACTGAACCTCAGTCGTCCATTGGCGATGAGGTTTCTGATGCTGAGCAGGGCAAGACAACTAGAGACATCATTTTGGAGAAATATCCTGTTGAGCCTGCTATTGAAACTGGTGGTAGTGCTACTGCAAGCCCGAAGAAGTCTCCTGTAGCAGAGCCATCAGTTGTTGTTGAGGATGTTCAAACACAATCAAATGTTTTTGTTGTTTCATATTCTCTAGCTACCCCAGCTGCTGCTGTTGTCCTTCCCGATGACGCTGCAACGTCTGCTGGAGATGACGACGAAGAGACTGAAAGCGATAGCTATGGAGAGGAGGTTGATCATTCCAGTGCTGCCACCGGTCTAGGCAAGGATCCATGAAGAGAGGAGCATGCTTCTCTCTTCTTTCCCCATCCCCCTCCATTTTGTTGTTTGGTTTAGCCCATGATATCCCCTGTGAACTGTCTGTGTGGTCTAAGTTGAACTTCTGGTTTTGTTTTTTGTCGTGTGGTTGTAAAGAATGTTAAGTGAACCTGTATTCTATGTGGGTGAAGGTTTGTAATGCATGGGTTGTGATATCTATGATCCTGTGGTTTTATCTTTTCTGATGTAGCAGCTGACATGTGCTTGTGTTTTGAATGTTGTGTTTGAATGTTTCTCTTAATTGAAACTGTCATGAATTTATGAGATTGAGTGTTAATTTCTATTTCTTTTGGTGAGCAGATAGCGACCTTGCTGTCATCCGAAAGAAGGTTGATGACTTTTATTACAGTGTAACTAGGCTTAAGAATAATCGTTCCAAGAGGTCAGTGAAGATGCTCAATATTTACATCATCCATGTATCCTGTGAACTACTTGTGGTTTCATACCTGAACTTCTTTACTATATGTACCTGAGCTTCTTATTTTTACTTCTCCGGTGTTGAACTTCTTGCCTCTTTTGTACTGTGCTGCCTGTTGTGATATAGCTGAACTTCTATGCTAACATGTGTTATGAACTTCCTGAGTTCGTGATGCTGAACTTGTTTTACTTTCTATTGCTTTCGTTTTAGATCCATGATTATGTTCCAGAACAATGAGTGTGAAGCTTCTGTTGATGATGTCGCAATATCTTTTGCTCCTCGCGAAATGCTTCCATCTAATGTGGCTGAGGTTGCACTCTACTGTCTGCGTGCGAAGTACGAGGGATCGGATAAACTCATCCCGCCATATTGGGTTTGTGTAAGTCAACCATATAGTGATTTCTATTCTATTTTGTTCCTTACCATTTTAGTTAAAACTTTTTTGTCTCATTTACGTATTTTTCATATGTTGGTGTTGTCTGCATTGTTTTAGGACAAGTTTTTCAGAGGTCAATTTTATTCCCGTGTGAGGAAGTACTTCTTGGCGAGTGGTCCAGATAGCATGGATGCACATGATTCGGTATGCAATATCTTGTTCTTTGCCTCTGTATTAGTTTTGCACTGCGATTCACTGTGTTAATATTTGTTTTATTTTTCTTTGTACCATTTGATATTAATTTTCAGTTTTTAATGATTCGTGTGTTTATGTTGCTTCAGGTTGTTTTCCCCACTTTTGACCTGCTTGAGATTCCTGCTTCCATGAGTGGTGTTGGTCATTGGGTTTCGATAGTTCTTGACCTGAAGAATTCAAGGTTCCAGCTTCTCGACTCCTATTATGGACCATACGATGAATGTGCGGTACGCCTGTTTCGGCGGATGACCGATAACATCAAGAAGCTTTGGAGCGATGCCAGCAACGACAGGGAGACACCCTGCAGTCCTCTTACCATCGACCATTTCCCTCTGGATTGGATTGATGTGCCCCAGCAGCAAAACAAGTATGACTTCCACTTTTCTCTTTATCACTTCTGTTTATCTGTAGTTGTACTTAAGTTGCGACGTGTTTTATTCGTTGGCTTTCTTTTTCTGTTCTAACACTATTCTTTTACTGTGTTTGATGGCAGTATCGACTGCGGATTCTTCATGCTTACGAATGTTAATTCATATCATGATGGGGTTCTTGCAAATTATTCCCATGAAAATTTTGCAGATATCAGGAAGACGTGGCAGTACTCAATCGCTTCTTCTAACCTGTTTGATACAGACTTCCAAGATCTGTTTGGCTACTACACATGTAAGTATTGGAACTTGGACTGCTTACCTGCACTGCATCTTTTATTCTACCTGAACTTCATATTTTCTTTGAACTTGGACTTCTGCTTGAGATCTGGCTGGGCTACTGTTTTCAGATGGAGAGGAGCATTTTCTTGTACATGAACTTCATTTCTATCTTTTTATTTTGCTTGTGTGTTCTGTTTCAGTAATTTATTTCCTTCCATTGCTTACTTGGACATGAGCATTTCTTTCTACTTGAACTTCAGAGATGATGCCTTTCTATGGTTTTGTTAGCTGTAGTTGAATGTTTTCCAGTTCATTGGTTTATCTTGAATTGTGCCGTTTGGTTGTGCCTGAACTTCATTTAGTTTTTTAATCCAAGTAATTTTTTAGGTCAGCTTGAGGAGTAACCATGCCATCTTTGTTAGTTGGACTGCACATTGCGCTATTCCTAAATTTCAGTTATATTTAATGGTGATGTTTTCTCTTCCTTTTCTTTTGACAGTGGATCCGTTGGACTTGACCGATTACCACTACTCATTCCTCAGGTCACAGGAATACCAGCCTAGGGAGGAATCGATGAGTACAGCTCCGATAGAAGATGATAGACCTTGAACCCTTATTCCTTCCAAGTTGGGGAAGCAGGCTGGTGGTATTCGTGGTGGTCCAAAAACCCCTTGCTTCAGGAAGGTTGGTGCAGCCAAAGCAGAAATGATTTCGTCTGATGATGATTTTGAGAGGTGGGAAGAATGTTGTCATCACCAGGAGGAAACCGGCACTTGAGTCTGGCAACATTACTTCCTCCAAGAGAGCATCAAGATTACTTCATGTCGCTCCCCTAAAAAATAACAGTTACCCTCATCTATCTGAGGCCCGGAAGTTGAAACAGTATGTGCTTAGTGAAGAGGGTCTGGAGAAGTATTCAGAGTGAGTTTTCGTCTCCTTAACTTTGTTGCTGCCAGAGATGCTACTCTGTGTCTGAACTTTTCTTGTTGTAGTATGTGGACTTCTGTTCATTTTCTCCCTTGCCTTGGAGTTATAGTGTCTGAACTTCTGTTGTTATATTGTCTGAACTGCCATTGTTGTAGTATCTGAACTTCTGTTTTTTGTCTCCTCTTGCCTTTTGAGTTATATTATATGAACTTTTGTTTGTTGTTGTATCTGAACTTCTAATAATTTTTTTACCATCCTTCTGTATTCTGTAGGACAAGCTACTGCATGTTTAGCATCCTTGCGAATGTGATTGACCTAACAGGACATGTCCTTTATACACTTTTCGGTGAAGGGCAGCAGATGGAAGGAGACATAATGGATTATCTCATAAATTTGTGGAAGGATAAGCCGGAGACCTCTGAGATATTCACTAGTGCTGGCAGGGTTGTACTTAGTCCCTACTTCATACATGTTTTAGTTCTTTGCACCCCTATCTCCCTTTTTTTGCCTTAGTTTTGTTGTAGTGACATTTGGGAGGTGTTTTAATTGTGTTTCTGTGAATGCACAGTACTGCCTGGAGTGTGATTTCTTTGTTGCAACAGTTCCAAAGTTTGATGCAAAAAAAATCTGCTGGTCTCCTCCCAATGTTTGTTCGCAAGGAAGAAGACCTTCTTAACGCAAAGCTGGTTAGGTTTTCATAACTCTTGCTTTTTTAATTTCATGTGCATCCATTTGCTGAGTTTGTCAAGTTTTTGTTCATGCCGGTTCTTCAGTACATATGCTTTTATAGTTTGTGTTCACCGGTCCTTTCATTCTTGGCAGGTTTTCTTGATTCTATTCAAGCCGATAGGCACAATGGCGCACTACAGTGTGTACGTGGTCAATTGATATCGTGGGAGCATTGCCATCCTTGATTCACTTCCTTACGCTAATATGGAAACGTCGCGAACGAGTTTCCACGGGGACTGTCAAAATATCGTGAGTGTTTCTTAGCCTGAACCTCCTTTCACATTCTCTTGTTTGACACGAAGTTTATTATGCCTTATGTTGACAAAATATGTTCTTGTCTCTGTTTTGGTAATACTTCTTGAACTGAATCTCATTTGGAAGTTGAACTTCTACTATTTGTTTAGCTGGATCTTATGCAAGTGTTGCTTTTTTATGTACCTGAATTGAACTATTTTGGTTAACATGTTTTTGACTTCATCTTATTTTGTTATTTCTCGAAGATCAAGATATTTGTTGGGTTGCTCGAGGAGGTGTATGGCAAGGCTGCGTACAAAGCGATCAAGCAGCCTAACTGGGTGACTATTGCAAAGAGGCCGACTTTTATCGATGTTCCAAAGCAGAAGAATAATGATTGTGGTTTCTTCGCTGTGCAGTTCTGCTCTTCATATGATGGCGATGAGGTTGTTGAAGATTTTGGTGATGTGGAAATATGTTTTGTCCTTGTTCTTGTCTCATCATCCTTTCACTTTTCTTGTGTGTTTTTGCTGAGACGCTCCTGCTGTGGTTTTAGTTATCCATTACTAAACCATTGTTTCATTTTCTTTGTTTGCAGGCTGCTGCAGATGACTGGAAGGCTGAGTTCATGCACACTCTGATGTTTAGCGAGAAGAATGAAGTCATTCGTTCAGAGCTCCCTAAAGAGATCCAGTCCTTTGGCCCGTGAATTCGAAGCATTAGTTTCATTGTAGATTTGATTTCGTGCAGATTTATAGGTTTGATAATGATTGGAACAATTCCGTAGAGATTTGGTTGTAAGAATGTTTTAGTGGTTTGTGTATCTATAGGTGCAGCACTATTTTACTTATGATATTCAAGACAAATGTATTTGGTGTGAAGAATGATTTGGCTTTGTGAATTTCAATGTACTGCATCGTTTTCAGTATCCATGTGTTGCATGTTTTTGCCCCAATAGATGTACCTGAACTTCTCCCTCGGTTATGGTTGAACTGCTTGTTTTTTTGTGTTGTTTATTTTTCGGCCCCAACATATGATCGTTGACTTGAACTTCTGCTTTGAGATGTGGCTGGGCTGCTGGTTTCAGATGGATAGGATATTCTGTGTTGTGTAATGTATTGGTAATTTTGAACCCAACCAATATGTATGCTTTTGCATAGAATCTATATTTGTTTTTTTGTGTTTTTTCAAGTGCGAATGTATTCCAGCTGTAACTTTGTGCAAAAATATTCTTGACCTTTCTTTATCTTTTGTTGGCATTGTACATGAACTTCTGCACGTATCCAAGCAAAACTTCACGTTTGAACGCGTTGTCTTAGGCTTGCTAACCTTAGTTTATGTGACAAAACTTTATTTTTTAAGTATATTTTTTTCCTACATCGATTTTATATACCAGAACTTCTTCTGTACGCTGACCTGAACTTCAAAACTATATGATTATTTGTTGGTTGCTCTTTTATGGAATACAACACCAGCACCTCCTGCCATAATATACCAGGACTTCTGCAGTAATCTTACTTGAACTTCACAGTGTATGTTTTTCATTTTTGTTCTTTCTTGCACTCTGCATGCAATTGTAACATCCCAATTTTTATTGAATTTGGATGTTAATAGAATCATTCAATGCATATCATATTTCTTTGCATTTTGGAGTTTTTAAAATATTCAAATAATATTTTTCCACTCGAGAAAAACAAATGAGAGGGGATACGATGACTTCCTCAAAATATAAAAGAGTGGGAAATTTTATTTTAAATATTATTTGAAGTTTTGGAGTTTATTGGTATTTATTTTATTTGCAAAAAGTGCATTAATTGCATTAGGAAAATATTTTCAAAATGCTCTGTGCTTAAGTTAATATTGATTAGGTTTTAAATATTGTATAGTTATTTTAGAAATTATTTTGGTTTTTTATTAATTCATTTTAATTATTTAGGGCCACTTTAGTGTTCGGTTTTAAAAAACACGCACTGCGCACTCAACCGCCTGGACCGAAACCAGTTCGCCCCAGGGACGCGCGCGCTCAGCCAGCCGCGCCAGGCCAGCCAACCCACTGGCCATTTTTGAGACTTCTTGCTTTGCATGTTCTTTTTGGTTCTCTGGAATGTTGCTTATGTTTCTTTATCTTTGTTGTGATAGATTGCCCGGAGTGCGAAGCAGAATATTATTAGTCTTTAGAATTCAACCAGCAGTACCAAGGCAAGTTGCATCTTGAACATGTTTCATTACCTATGTTTTTTTGCACTTAGTTCTTTGCGGTAGGACTGCATGGTAGGAAATTGATGACGCATGACTATGCTTTTCACCCAATAGTTCATTGAGGTAGGTCTGAACCATATAACATTGTCGCCATCCTTTTACTTTATGTTCCTACGCTAAGTAGGCGTGGATTGGGGAGTGATCATTGTAAAGTTTGAGTGACAATGTAGTAAATAGGACATAAGATAATTAATGAACCACCTCGGCGGAAACTTGTTGGAATGGTGGCGAAGTACAATTGGGCACGCATGGGAAATCCATGGTAGTGCACCACCAGTGGACCGTCCGCTCAAGCTCAATGAGATCAATCGTATTCCCATGTCTGGAAGCTTACGTGTGTAGCCACAAGCCAATATGGGCTCTGGCTTAGTTGAGTAGTTAGTGTGACCCCTTCCGGGATGGGCTAGCAGATGTAGAATGATGTAGGTGTACCGGCCTATCCGTGGGTTAAGGGGGAACATTTTCGAAAGGCTATGTCTCGATTTTCCGATCATGGAGGTGGTCGAGTCTTGTGGGGAAAAGTGCACAACCTCTGCAGAGTCTCAACCTAATCAATTAGGCGTGTCCCAGGTTACGGACAACTTGAGCATCTAGTAGTGGAAATGTCGGGAGATCTCCTCACCTTTAATTAAACAATTGGGTTTTAAATGAAACTTGGGAATGGATGGAGTTGGGTTTGCCAACTCATCATATGCAAATGTGTAGTATTAGCATAGCATCTTTTCTAATAGGGAAAAACTAGCATTATGCAAAAAAAACTAAACTTAGAGCTTTCCACCAGCCAAATTGCATGTACAAGTAGGTTCATTACACTTATGATGTGACTTGCTGTGGCGACCCGACCCGAATGGATCAAGTCTACTGTGCTCGGGTGTCATCCCTGGATCAGTAATGCTGACACCACACAGTACATCGAAGGATTTATAGCAGAGTTGTAATCACACACTTATTACATCGTTGTCTCAAAGAGAACTTATTACAATAAAAATGGCTTAAGGCCATCTAGTGTCGATAACAGCGGAAGACTCGGAAGATAAATGGGTCCATCAACTCCAACGGCATCACTGAGTATAGAACCACGACCTAAAAGCACCTTACTCGTCGTCTGAAAAGTCTGCAACATGAGAAGTTGCAGCCCGAAAACGGGTCAGCACATGGAATATGCTGGCAATGTAACACATAGAGAGTAATGGAATGAAACAGCTATACTATATGCATAAATGGCTGGTGGAAAGCTCTATGGTTACAGTTTTGCGTAAAGCCAGTTTTTCCCTACTGCAAAGGAATAAGTTTATTTAACTATCATGGTGGTTGTGAAACATCGAGAATGGTTGACAGCATTCCGATCCCAATTAAGTGAACAATTAAAACCCAACAACATTAATTAGAAGTAACATGATGAGATTCACATGATATTCAAGTACTAGATACTCAAGTTGTCCATAACCGGGGACACGGCTAATCATGATTAGTTTGTACACTCTGCAGAGGTTTGCGCACTTTTCCCCACAAGACTCGATCTCCTCCGTTGGATATCTCGCACTGCATGGTGTTTGAGAAACGGATGACCGAGACATAGTCTTTCAGAAGCGCTAGCACCTTACGATCGGGTAGACCGTACCACCTATAACCCCCACATCTGCTAGTCTACCACTGTAATAGTTCGCACGACTTAATCAACTATGGCAGAGCCCATAGTAGCATGTGGCTGCACACGGAAGTTTCTAGCATGAAGTATCTTATGATCCCTTTGAGCCTGGGTGGCGGTCCGAAAAAAAACAGGCAAGTCCTGATAGACATCAGGTGCCTCAATCCACCCAGATGTGTGTTTAAGTTGCCACCTTAGATAAACCATTAAAATTACCAACTCACATCTGTCATGGATATCACTCACCCAATCCACGTCTACTAGCATAGCATGGCATATGAAGTAAACGTAGAAGTAACTCCCAAAGGTTTCATAATAATACGGGTAATAGGTACTACCTCATCTACTTCCCATCCCACAATTTAATTAGATCCTAATCATGCAATGTGAGAGGATTGATCTAATGCAATAAAACATGGGTTGGAGAAAAGGTATGATCAAAGTGTTACTTGCCTTGCTGATGATCCGCGAGACCTAGGGTTTCAAAGTAACAGGCGGCGCAATCCGGGTGATCTATCGCAGACAAACAACAAGCATACAATAAGTACTCATCTAATGCACAGGTAAAACTCGAACAAGAGAACGAACCAGAAAGTTCAACTTAAGAACTCTGGTAGCAAAGAAAGAACGAACCGAACAAAGAAACGGAAAACAAACGGCGGAAGAAAACAACTCGGTTCTAGCAAGTTGAAACTAGGTCAAGTTTTACCGGGGCAAAAACTTGTTTAAGTTGATTAGACGGAACGGCGGTTTCGAAACGAAACTCCAGGCGCTTGAATCACCTGATTCCGATAAACGAGCGGGAAGAAAGACTAGAACGAAGATCGGATCTGAGATCGCGATCGGAAAGAACGCGGAATAAATCCGACGAAAAGAAAGAGACAAACAGTTAAACGAACGGGCGTCGTTAACTGGGAATAATCGGTGATCACGTTCATTGAGACGAACGGTCCGGCGAACGGTCCAAAGGCAACTAAATCGGAAAAGAAAACGAATCCGATCTAGGGTTTCGGAGAAGAAAACCGAAACGAAAAACCGATCTAGAAAACGAATCAGAAGAGAAGAAAAGAATCCGAACGATTAGAAGAAAACGATCCGAGGAAAAGAGATGCGGGGCAACCTCCGGCGAGGTCTCCGGTGAGGGGCTCCGGCGGCGTGGCGTGGGCAAGGAGCGGCGGCGGCGTGGGCAAGGTGCGGCGGCGGCGCTAGGGCACAAGGGCGGCGGCGCGGGTGTGGGGTGCGGTGGAGGGCTTGGGGCTTGGGGGCTTGGGGTTTGATTTGATGGGTTTAGAGGGTGGAGGGGTGTTGGGGTATTTATATTGGGGAGGGGAGGAGAAAACTTGGGGTAGGGGACAAGAAATAGAGTAGGAATAGGAAAGAAAAAGAGGAAACGGAGTAGGACTAAAGTCCTACTACGACTCCAAAAGGGGCGGCGGCGGCGGCCTCCTGGCGCCTGGCGCGCGCGGCGCGGGCGATGGCCTGGCCGGCCGGCTGCTGGGTGGGCCTTGGCCCAGGGCGCTGCAAGAGTTTTTTTATTTAAAAAATCGGTTTTGCGCGCAGAGAAGCAAAAGAAAAACTATCTAAACGAACTCCGATAAATCTAAAGTAAATTTTCCCCGACTCCTAAAAATGAGTCGAACAAAATGAACTTCACTCCGGACATAAAATGCAATTTTCAAAAACGCGCATTTTTCCCTATCCAAATGAAATGCAAATAAACTCCGGAAAACAAAAAAATTATTTATCCATTAGATCTTCATTTTCCTAAATTTTGGGAAAGTCATATTATTCCCTCTCTTATATTTTTGATATCGGAAAAATTATTGAAGATGAAATAATTAAATCAAATGATCCTCTTTTCAAATTCGAGAAAATTCTCAAATATGAAAATAACGAAATCTCCAACTCTCTCCGAAGGTCCTTGAGTTGCGTGAAATTTCTAGGATCGACCAAAATGCAAGAAAAAATGATATGCATGATGATCTAATGCATAACATTCCAAATTGAAAATTTGGGATGTTACACTTGCTAGTACATTCAATGTACTGACCCATATGGCTACAAATTATCACGTTGCAGATATATCCGACGAGGATTAAGGTGTGATAGGTCGATGTTCTACACTCAACCTTGCTCGTGGAGTTGGACTCATTTACTACTTTGCTTCCGCAGTATTTGACCATTGGCTCTATGCCCTATTTTTGTAATAAATGTATTGCTCCTGGACTATCGATGTAATAAAGAGATGTGTGTTATTTCTGTTATTTCATCGAGTACTATGTGTGCTAGCAAGTCGATCCAAGTACTAGCACGGTAAGCATAGAGACTTCGACTCTTACCGAGTCGGTTCGCTACAAGATGGTATCAGAGCGCATGTTGACTGTAGGATGCGAACCCTAGAAAATGGAAAAGCCATAGGATAAAAAAACTATATTTTTCATTTTCCCTATATATCCTTTGGTCTCGTACCTTCTCTGCTTCAATACTAATTTCTTCTCTTTTTCAAAATGTAGATGTCGTCTGCCCTTGTTGAGTTTGAGCAGCCCGATGAGACCATGCCCTTTGGATGGCAGCTGGTGAAGATCACGAAGCACCTGAAGATTGGGCTTCCCACATTCACTGGAACCTTCACAGCCACCCTGCTCGAGAAGACACGTTGGAGGATCGATGCTCATATCCCCGGACGCATCCTCGGAAAACGCACCAAGCCCATTGATTTCCATGTGGATACCGCAACATGGGGCTTGGGCAGGGGTATTGCTGCTCACATTGCTCTCGGATGTATTCGAGAGGTGTATGACGAAGACCTCAAGAGGACCTCGTTCGTGATGTATGAACGCCATGACGCAAATGGAGATGTGGTGCGTACCCTAGAGGTCGAGACGAGAGCATCCCATATCCAGGACATGGAGGAGCACATTCACATGATGGAACTGGAGCTGCCCGACGACATGGTCGTCATCAAGAACCTCGTGACCTGGAAGGCCGAGCTAGAGGAGGAGCTCCAGGACGGTTGCATCGAGCAAGAGGGAGAGCTGGACGCAATGCAGGAGAAGATTGATGAACTAAAGCTTGAGCTTGAGGAGGCCTAGGAGAAGCTAGATGTGGGAGAAAACATCCAAGAGGATCACTCGTATGTTGCCTATGTCAGCCAGGAGAGGGACCAAAATGATGAGCTCGGAGATGATGACATGGATAGTGATGCAAGGACACCCGATGTCGACATGGTTGACTGGTCCTCATCTAATGAGAGATAGATTTTATACCACCATGAGACTTTAGAAATTCGATTTCGTTATCCGATTAGTTTTATTTCATTTGTAAGACCTTGTCAAATCTTGTGACATGGCTTACCTTAGGTTTGATTATTCATGTGAACCTCTTTGTTTGAAATTGAATTGGAGTGATTTGAAGTTTTATTGCTATCATGTGCATATGGGTAGTGTGGTTTTACTCATTAGGCCTTGTTCTATTCTCACTCCTCATCCACTCTGAAACCCATCAGATGCCTCCAAGACGTGACCCTGTATTCAACTTTCCGCCGGAGGTTACGCAATTGAGCCAGCAAAAAAATGCTCTTATGAAGATGCTCATTTAGAACCAGAACAATAACAACAACAACAACAACAACAACATCCCACCGCCGCCACCCCCGGTTGACAGTCTTACCCATTTTCTGAGGCTGAACCCACCCGTGTTCTCCAGCAGCACGGAGCCGATTGTCGCAGATGACTGGCTTTGCAAGATAGGAAGGGAGCTGGCCACGCCAGGATGCAATGATCCGAGAAGGTGAAGTTTCCTGCCCACCAGCTGGATGGACCAGCAACTTCTTGGTGGGAGAACTACACCAACACATACCCCATGGAGAATGTGACTTGGACTAAGTTCCAGCGGGCATTCCGCACTTCTCATGTCTCAGCTGGAGCCATGAGTCTGAAGAAGAAGGAGTTCCGCAGCTTGCACCAGGGAGGACGCACGGTATCTCAGTATGTTGATGAGTTCAGTAAGTTGGCCCGTTACGCTCCAGAGGACGTGGCCACTGATGCAGCCAAGCTGGAGAAATTTCTAGAGGGACTGAATGATGAGTTGGGAGTTCAGTTGACTGTGGCAACCTTTGCGGACTATTAGGAGCTGGTTTATAAGGCTACCATTCTCGAAGGCAAGCACCAACAGATGGAGAATCGTAAGAGGAAGTACGGTCATGGGAAGTATAACTCTGGAGTTCAACAGAAACCCCGCTATAGCCCATACTCAGGAAGTTCTGGACTAGGGACTAGCAAGTTTGGAGGGAACCACCATAACCATGGAGGCCACATTCATCATGGAGGAAATGGACACAACCACCATGGTCACAAGCAGGGCAATGGCAATGGAGGAAATGGCAATCAGCAGCATTTCAACTCTTCCACACCGATGAAGAAGGACCTGAGTCACATCACCTGCTTCAAGTGCAAGAAGACAGGTCACTACTCCAATGAGTGTCTTGAGGCGCATAATGGAAATGGAAATGGCAATTGGAATTCTGGAGGCAAGAAGCCCAATCCTTTCACTAAGGGGCATGTGAATCATGTTAATCTGGAAGAGGTTTATGAGCAGCCTAACGCAGTGATTGGTAAGTTCTTGGTTAATTCATTTCCAGCACTCATTCTTTTTGACACTGGTGCATTGCATTCATTCATATCAAGGGGATTTGTGGATAAACATAAGTTGCCTACCATAGCTCTTAAGTCACCCATTCTAGTGAGTTCCCCAGGAGCCGAGTCTATGGCTAGTCAGGGATGTTTCCAATTGCCTTTGAACATAGGGGGGCATGTTTTTCCCACAGATATGATTATACTAGAGTCGCAAGGGTTGGATGTAATCCTAGGTATGGATTGGATGTCCAAGTATGATGGAAACATTGATTGTGCTAGTAGATCGATTTTTCTCACCACCCCAGAGAAGAAGAGGATCAAGTATGTATCTAGGCTTAAGCCTAAGAGAACTCAGGTGAACTCTCTTACGGGAGTTGTCCAGGAAGAAGTACCAGTGGTGAAGGATTATCCCGATGTATTTACGGATGAGTTACCGGGTATGCCGCCAGATTGGGAGATTGACTTGCTGCCAGGCACATGACCTATCTCCAAGAGGCCGTATCGAATGCCTGCTAATGATTTGAACGAAGTCAAGAAACAGATTAAGGAGTTGCTAGAGAAAGGGTATATTCGCCCGAGTTCATCACCTTGGGGAGCCCCAGTACTCTTAGTGGAGAAGAAGGATGGAACCTTGAGAATGTGTGTGGATTACCGCTCTTTGAACGAGGTGACCATCAAGAACAACTATCCCCTACCGATGATCAATGACTTGTTTGACCAGCTAGAAGGAGCTAGTGTTTTCTCCAAGATCGATCTTCGATCGGGTTATCACCAATTGAAGATCCGTGAGAAGGATATACCCAAGATAGCTTTTACCACAAGGTATGGGCTTTATGAGTATACAGTCATCTCCTTTGGTTTGACTAATGCCCCTGCCTATTTTATGAGCATGATGAACAAGTATTCATGGAGTTCTTCGATAAGTTTGTTGTGGTATTCATTGACGACATATTGGTTTACTCCAAGAATGAGGAGGAACACACTGAACATCTGTGCTTAGTTTTGGAGAAGCTCAGAGAGCATCAACTTTATGCCAATTTCAGCAAGTGTGAGTTTTGGCTCAAGGAAGTCGGATTTCTTGGACATGTAGTGTCAGGTGAAGGGATTGCAGTGGACCCTAGCAAGGTAGAGTCAGTCACAGAATGGAATGCGCCCACCACAGTTGGCAAGATTTGTAGTTTCCTTGGACTTGCAGGATATTACCAGAGATTTATTGAAAATTTCTTCAAGATTGCAAGGCCCATGACAACGTTGTTGAAGGACACCAAGTTCGTTTGGACTGAAGAGTGTGAAGCCAGCTTTCAAGGGTTGAAGAAGCATTTGGTTACAGCCCCATTGCTAATCCTGCCTGACGTAGACAAGGACTTTCAGGTGTATTGTGATGCTTCACGTCACGGACTTGGAGGTGTTCTTATGCAAGAGGAAAAGGTTGTAGCTTATGCTTCACGACAGCTTTGACCTCATGAGTTGAACTATGCCACACATGATTTGGAGTTGGGAGCTGTAGTGCATGCACTCAATACATGGAGACACTATCTTATTGGGAATCGTTGTGATGTTTACACGGATCACAAGAGTTTGAAGTATATCTTCACGCAGAAGGAGTTGAATCTCAGGCAAAGGAGATGGTTGGAACTTATAAAGGATTATGACATGAGTCTGCATTATGATCTAGGAAAAGCCAATGTTGTGGCAGATGCTTTGAGCCATAAGAGTTATGTAAATACCCTTACAGCAGGAGGTTTACCTCAGGAGTTATGTGTCGAGCTTCGGGACCTACGGTTGGAAATAGTTCCTAGAGATTATGTTGCCGCACTCGAGGTACAGTCCACCTTATTGGGAAAAATCAGGGAAGCCCAGAAGTTGGACCAAGGTATTGCTGAGATCAAGGAAATGATGAGCAAAGGGAAAGTAGAAGGATTTCGTGAGGATGAACATGGAACCATATGGTTTGAGCAACGGATTTGCGTACCCAATGACCTGGAGATCAGGAAGTTGATTCTTCAGGAGGCTCACGACTCACCATATTCGATACACCCAGGAAACACCAAGATTTATTTGGACTTGAAGGAAAGTTTTTTGTGGGCCAGTATGAAGAGAGAAATTGCCTAGTACGTGGAAATATGTGATGTATGTCAGAGAGTAAAGGCAGAACATCAGAAACCACCAGGATTACTTTAGTCGTTGCCGATACCTGATTGGAAATGGGATAAACTTGGTATGGACTTTATCATGGGGTTACCCAAGACCCGTTCAGGTTATGATTCCATTTGGGTGATAGTTGTTCGTTTGACCAAGGTTGCTCACTTCATTCCAGTGAAGACCACCTATACAAGTGCTAAGATGGCAAAGATATATATGACCAGGATCGTATGTCTGCATGGAGTTCCAAGGAGCATCGTATCAGATAGAGGGACGCAGTTTACCTCAAAGTTTTGGAAGCAGTTACATGAAACTTTGGGTACCAGGCTAGAGTTCAGTACAGCCTTCCATCCACAGACTGATGGGCAGACAGAGAGAGTCAATCAGATTCTAGATGACATGTTGAGAGCTTGTGCGCTAGACTATGGGTCTAGTTGGGATGATAACTTACCCTACGCAGAGTTCTCATACAACAACAGCTACCAAGCTAGTTTGCAGATGGCCCCTTTCGAGGCATTGTATGGAAGGAAATGCAGGACACCTTTGATGTGGAATGGAGTTGGAGATCGCAAATTGTTTGGACCTGATTTGATCAGGGATTCTGAGGAGAAGGTCAAGTTGATTCGTGACAGACTTAAGATAGCCCAGTCAAGGAAGAAAAGTTATGCCGATGCTAAACGCAAGGAAGTGATCCATGAAGTGGGAGATAGAGCATATCTTCGAGTGTCTCCACTTCGAGGTATTAAGAGATTCGGAGTCAAAGGAAAGTTAGCACCACGATTTGTGGGACCATACAAAGTTCTGGAACGTAGAGGAGAGGTTGCATACCAGTTGGAATTACCAGAGGCTTTGTCAAGAGTTCATGATGTGTTTCATGTTTCTCAGTTGAAGAAGTGTCATGCAGAGATGGCAGAGATCCCTTTGAGAGATACAGTACCACTGGAGGCAATTTAGTTGGAGAATGAGCTGACTTATGAGGAGAAACCTATTAAGATTCTTGAGATTGTAGAGAGAATAGCTTGTATCAAGATCATCAAGTTCTGCAAGGTTCGGTGGAGTCACAACACCGAGGAGGAAGCTACTTGGGAACGAGAGGAAGATCTTAGATAGGACCATCCACACCTTTTTGCTAGCCAACCCGAATCTCGAGGACGAGATTCATCTTAAGGGGGGTAGGTTTGTAACATCCCAATTTTTATTAAATTTGGATGTTAATAGAATCATTCAATGCATATCATATTTCTTTGCATTTTGGAGTTTTTAAAATATTCAAATAATATTTTTCCACTCGAGAAAAACAAATGAGAGGGGATAAGATGACTTCCTCAAAATATAAAAGAGTGGGAAACTTTATTTTGAATATTATTTGAAGTTTTAGAGTTTATTGGTATTTATTTTATTTATAAAAAGTGCATTAATTGCATTAGGAAAATATTTTCAAAATGCTCTGTCATTAAGTTAATTTTCATTAGGTTCTAAATATTGTATAGTTATTTTAGAAATTACTATGGTTTTTTATTAATTCATTTGAATTATTTAGGGCCACATTAGTGTTCGGTTCTAAAAAAACACACACCACGCACTCAACCGCCTGGACCAAAACCAGTTCGGCCCAAGGACGCGCGCGCTCAGCCAGCCGCGCCAGGCCAGCCAGCCCACCGGCCATTTTCGACCCAAGGCCGCCCGCGCGGCCGAAGCCTTCCGCATCAGTCGACCGCTCGGCGCCCGCCCCCGCTCGCCTCCTCTCGCTGCCGCTGCCAGGCGGGCCCCGCACGTCAGCCCGTCCCCAACCTCTCGCACCGCGTGGGATAAACATCCACGCCTTGCCGCCTTGCGCTCGGATAATGCTTATCCGTCGACCCCGAGCCCTCTGCCCTCGCCTATAAAAGCCCCCTCGACCTCCCCTTCCAACCTAGCCGCCCCGCTTCTTCCCACGCCGCCCATAGCCGCCGCTGTTGTCTTTCGCATCTCGCCGGAGCGGCATCACTCCGCTGAGCTTTCCGTCGCCAGTAAGCCACCACGGCATCCACCTTCTTCGTCAAATGATTTCCCGTGGCAAGGCGCATCCGTTTGACATGGTTTTTGCCCCTAGGTCCCGTCGGAGCCGCCACACCATCGATGCCAGAGCCGCTGGAGCACCGAAGGCCGCCGTCTTTGCCCTGCCCCGTCCGGACGCCGCTGATGCACTCCGACAGCACCTTCGCGACGCCCTCGACGCGCCGCACCTCCTCGTCTTCTTCCCCGACGCCGAGGACCGCCGTAGCCGCTGCCCCGCCACCGACCGGCGCCGCGCCGCCGTCCTCTGCTTGTTGCCGATGTCGCCAGCCGCTGTAAGCCGCCGCACCTCCTCTGGTTCGTTAGATCGAATATCAACGGCTTAGATTAGATTGGTTTAGTTGTTGTTTTTTAGTCGAACCGGTACGCGGTTAACCGCGGGTTTTATTTTTGAAACCGATCGGTTCTTGTTTAAGTTGGCCGCCGCCGTCATTTTTCTTAAGGACCGAACGTCCGCTGTATAAGCTACGCGGCGAACACCTTTCGGACAGTAGGAATCTGCCACGCGCCAGGGACATGTTTGTGATAGTTTTTCTTCACTGTTTAGTCCCTTTTATCATAGATTAGTCCCTGATCTTAGACTAGCCATAACTTTTAAACCGTAGATCCAAACTCGATGAAACCAGCGGCAAATTCTTCGTATTGTTTAGATCTATCTAGTTATATACTTTGTGCAAACTTTTGTCAGATTCAAATTCGAATTTATTCACATTCGAATTCGAACTTCAAATGGCCATATCTCCCAAACCGTAGCTCCGATTAAGTTGATTCTTTTTGCGCTTTGTCACCGTAGCCTAATCCTATCACCTGGACCTTTGTCACAATAATTTTCATACACTAGAATCTGTCCATTAATATTTTTACTAGTATGCATAGAATGCACTATAGTTCACATCACTTCTTGAACCATGTGCATGTGTTGTTTTACACTTAGAATATTTTCGTGATAGCTAAGTGTGTTGTGTGTTCATTTGGTTTTTCTGAGGCTTCTTGCTTTGCACGTTATTTTTGGTTCTCTGGAATGTTGCTTATGTTTGTTTATCTTTGTTGCGATAGATTGCCCGGAGTGCGAAGCAGAATATTATTAGTCTTTAGAATTCAACCAGCAGTACCAAGGCAAGTTGCATCTTGACCATGTTTCATTACCTATGTTTTTTTGCACTTAGTTCTTTACGGTAGGACTGCATGGTAGGAAATTGATGCCGCTTGACTATGCTTTTCACCCAGCAGTTCATTGAGGTAGGTCTGAACCATATAACATTGTCGCCATCGTTTTACATTATGTTGCTACGCTAAGTAGACGTGGATTGGGGAGTGATCATTGTAAAGTTTGAGTGACAATGTAGTAAATAGTACCTAAGATAATTAATGAACCACCTGGGCAGAAACTTGTTGGAATGGTGGCGAAGTACAGTGGGGCACGCATGGGAAATCCATGGTGGTGCACCACTAGTGGACCGTCCGCTCAGGCTCAAAGAAATCAATCGTATTCCCATGTCTAGAAGCTTACGTGTGCAGCCACAAGCCAATATGGCCTCTGGCTTAGTTGAGTAGTTAGTGTGACCCCTTCCGGGATGGGCTAGCAGATGTCGAATGATGTAGGTGTACCGGCCTATCCATGGGTTAAGGGGGAACATTTTTGAAAGGCTATGTCTTGATCTTCCGATCATGGAGGTGGTCGAATCTTGTGGGGAAAAGTGTGCAACCTCTGCAGAGTCTCAACCTAATCGATTAGCCGTGTCCCCGGTTACGGACAACTTGAGCATCTAGTAGTGGAAATGCCGGGAGATCTCCTCACCTTTAATTAAACAGTTGGGTTTTAAATGAAACTTGGGAATTGATGGAGTTGGTTATGCCAACTCATCCTATGCAAACGTGTAGTAGTACAATAACATCTTTTCTAATAGGGAAAACTAGCTTTATGCAAAAAAAACTAAACTTAGAGCTTTCCACCAGCCAAATTGCATGTACAAGTAGGTTCATTACGCTTATGACGTGACTTGCTAGTACATTCAATGTACTGACCCATATGGCTGCAACTTATCACATTGCAGATATATCCGACGAGGATTAAGGTGCGATAGGTCAATGTTCTACACTCAACCTTGCTCGTGGAGTTGGACTCATTTACTACTTTGCTTCCGCGGTATTTGATCATTGGCTCTATGCCCTATTTTTGTAATAAATGTATTGCTCCTGGACTATCGATGTAATAAAGAGATGTGTGTTATTTCTGTTATTTCATCGAGTACTGTGTGTGCTAGCAAGTCGATCCAGGGACTAGCACGGTAAGCACAGAGACTTCGACTCTTACCGAGTCGGGTCGCTACAGTAATACATCACCAGCACAGCACTTCCTCTCATAATATACCAGGACTTATGTAGTAATATTACTTGAACTTCACAGTATATGTTACCAGGACTTCTACTGTATAAGTTCTTTGAAAGTTGAACAATAAAAGGGGATGACATAATATTCTGCACATTGACATGACATAAGTTCGCATTGTGTTAATTGACCTATTCTAACTGTTCATCAGCATTGCGCTCCTCCTAGGCTTTGGTTGTATAGGTTTTTGCTTGACATGTACCTCTTCCTCTTCATCTTCCTCCTTCTCTTCCTCTTCCTCTTCCTCCTTCTCTTCCTCTTCATCTTCCTCTTCCTCTTCATCATCCTCTTCCTCTTCCTCTTCCTCTTCATCGTTCTCTTCCTCTTCGTCTTCCTCTGCTTCGCCGGTGTCTTCATCTTTGTCTTCCTCTTCATCTTCCACCAATTTCTTGTTGCTGGCTCTAGGTTTTGCTTTCTGTTTCTTCTTTGAATTTTTGCTTGTCTTTTCAGCATCTGCGCGTTTCAGGCATGTTCTTGCATTATGTGGTTCATACTCCTTGCATATGCTACAAAGTTTGGTGCTTGCTTTCTGTGGGTGTGGTCCCTTCTTTTGTTCTATAACTTTGGGCTGCTGTTTTTGAGATTTGGGTTGCTTGACCTCCTCGGCATTGTTTCCTTCCAAGAGTGTTGGACAGGTCAGCTTGTTGTGTCCCGCAACTTGGTTGCACACACTACATTTCCTGTGTCCAAGTGGCACTCCATTCTCATCGAGCACGACGACTCTTCCTGCATGAGGTGCCTTTATTTGAGCTCTCTTGTCACTTTTCTTTGCTGCAGTAATTTTCTTCATACCCTTTGTTTCAGAATACAGCGGCAGTTTCATCGTCTCTTGCTCTCACTCCTCCATTGATTGGCCATCACCCTGCTTGCATTGGTTGGCTTTAGCGACAGCGTTGAGTATTTCAGCTGCATAATAATGAAGGTCATCTTCAATTTCAGCGTCCTCTTCTGCCATCCTTTCGTCAGCATCAAGCTCTTCCACGAGCCTCTTGAGAACATAGTAGGCTCTGTCATATTGCTAGTCACATCTCATCGCTTTCTTGTTAACCATCAAATTTAGCTACAGCAAGATGTCTTGCTTTGATAGTGTTGAGCTGACATCCGATGCGGTTGTGTTGTAGTCCCTTGTATCAAAGGTTGGTTGTGATTTTGCAGTCTTTGTGTACCGTTTGAGGATATACTTGTTTGGAAATTTGTCAGGCTTCAGGTAGTCCTGTATGTTCATGATGTGAAGGCAGAACAAGCCTGCATTTTGTGATGAATGCAGAATACATAGTTTGTGAGCCAGGAATGAGTTTCATAAATTTTGATATGATACTACTAGTTTAGCTATTTAGTGAGTTTGTTTTTCCGCTCACCTATGTGTGTCCAGAGCTTGCATTCACACTCGTATATTTCATTCTCTGGGTCAGCTACAACCTGGAATTCATGCTTTGACCAGGAAAATCTTTCTTGATCATCATGGCCAGGCTTGTTGTGGTAGTACACAAGGTACTTAATTAGTGTGCTCTGTTGTACGCTTTGCGCGAAATAGCGTGGCTTTTCTCATCCTATTCCTCATCTTGGTGTACACGGCTCTCGTGTACTTGATAGACATGTCTTCCTCGTAGCCGTAAGTTGTTTTAGTCACAGGATTGGTCTGCACATGTCAAAAAGTAAGATATTAGTCGAAGCAGAGTCATGGGTTTCATTTTTTTAAATTCAAAGTGCACATGTTGAAGGTAAACAGAACATGATTGGGGTGTTTTTTTGTCATCGTACCATGCTGGTCATTGTTTGCTCGTTCTCCTTCTGCATCCGAGTTTGTGTGCAAGCATTGACCCGCCTAGCAAACTTGTGTAGGTTCTAGGTCCCCTTGACAAACCCTTTCTTGAGGATGTGGTTCATGCTCTCGCTTTGTTGTGTGGAAGTCATTCTAGCACAGAAAATGTTCTTGTAATATGCTGAAATCCACATCTTCCTATCATTCCAGAGCTGCATCATCATCTGGTCGTTCTCTAGGTTGTACTTGTGCACGAGTTCAGCCCAGGCATCTTCAAACACCGTTGGTATCAGCGGCCGGTTTAATATAGCTATGAACTCCTCTTTGAATGTTTTATACTTTTTGTACAGCAACATGAGGTATTCCCTGTACTTCTTCATGATGTGCCAACGGCATACCTTGTGGACGGTGTTTGGAAATGATTGTGTTATAGCTTTCGCCATCGAAGGGCACTGGTCTGCATGAATTAAAAGAAATGAAACTTGATTCTTTTTTGCACCGATGGTGAACTTATGTTGTACAAGTACTTGAACTTCACATCTAGCAGTATGGCTATCTAAGAATGTCACATGTATTTTTCCATACAACAGTGTTGCTGAACTTCTGTTATACCAGTGCTTGAACTTCACAGTTAGTAGTAGAACTAACTAGTAGTGTCACATTCAGAAATTTCTTAAAGCAGTGTTGTTGAACTTCTGTGGTAGTAGTGCTTGAACTTCACATAAATAACTATATTTTTCTAAACATGTTACATATATTTTTCTTACAGCTTTTGTCCTTGAACTTCTGTGATTCCTGTATTTGAACTTCACATTCATAACTATTTTTCTAAACATGTGACAGATAATTTTGCTTTCTTGTACTGTTAGTTGGACTTATGTGCTAACAGTGGTTGAACTACTTGCTTTATATTATTTTTCAGATAAAACCAATGTACTCAATACAGATCCATAGACTGAAAAAGATGATGAAACTTGAAGAAATTTTTTTGAACTCACCAGTTAGAATGCAAGTTGGGTGCTTGTTGTTCATGCACCATACAAATGTATCGAACAACCACTTAAATGAGTTTGCATCTTCGTCTCTGATAAGGGCAACAACAAATATCGTTGATTGCAAGTGATGGTTTGTTCCAACAAACACTCCCAAAGGCATATGAAATTTGTTGATCTTGTATGTTGTGTCAAATGTTACGGAATCACCAAAGTCTTGATAGGCTCCTCGGCAGCTTGCATTGGACCAGAAAATGTTTTTAGTTGACTTGTCCTTGTCTACTTGTATGTCATAGAAAAACTCATCATTGATTGCCTTCATGTCTTTGAAGAATGAAACAAGTTTCAGCACATCATCCAAATCATCTTTCCTTGCATTCATGGCTTTCCTGTAAATTACATGCAAACATGCATTTGTTATTCTTGCTTTCAAAGGGTTGTGACCTAGGATGCTATTTACATTTGCAGTATGTGGATGTTTGAATACTTACTGGTTTAGTAGGTCTCGTCCGATCATGCTTAGGAAGTATCTTCCATCTTCATTTTCAGATAGCATGGACATGATTGTTGTGTGCTTGACATCATGGTACTGTAGGAGCTTTACGTACTCCAAAATAGTGGGGTCATAATTCTTGTGTGAGTGCAAGAATACCAGCATGTCATCAGTTTGCATGAGTTGGTGATTATGATTGTACTCAATGTCCACTGCCACGCATGTTTTATCCTCCTGCACCTTCACCCTCATTCTTGCATTGCAGCCTATCCTCTGCAATGTTTTGTTTCGCTTCCTCTTATCCCCTGAAACAGAAGATCTGTGTATCCCTTGGAATGCGTAAACAAAATATTTGGGGTTGTCATCCCCCCCGTCTTGTCGATTCCAAAACCAGCGTGTCTAGCTTATTTGTTATAAAATTCCCTTGCTTTCTCTACATCTTGGAATCGCATTTTAGTCTTGGTATTAGATAATCCGGGAGATCCGGCATCTGCAGAAAAAGAAAAAATAATCCAAACATCACGTTAAAATGCTGTTTATGAACTTGTTGTCCTAGAGGGAGCAGAAAATTTGCAGATAGTTTTAGATGCGTATAAAAATATTTTTGTTTTCACTTACGTGCGTGTATGATCGCAACTCCACCGGAGTCTGCTCGTGTCTGTGACGCCCCGAGACCGATGTGCCAGGTGTCGTCCAGTTATTCGTTGTTGTTGTCTTGTCTTTGCTTGCGTGTCATGCATTGCATATCGTGTCATCATGTGCATTTCTTTTGCATACATGTTCGTCTCATGCATCCGAGCATTTTCCCCGTTGTCCGTTTTGCAATCCGGCGCTCCTATGTCACCCGGTGTCCCTTTCTACCTCTTTTCGTGTGCGGGTGTTATACGTTTTCGGATTGGACCGAGACTTGTCATGTGGCCTTGGTTTACTACCGGTAGACCGCCTGTCAAGTTTCGTGCCATTTGGACTTAATTTGATACTCCAACGGTTAACTGAGGGACCGAAAAGGCCTCGTGTGTGTTGCAGCCCAAAACCCCCCCAAAGTGGCCCAAAACCCACCTAAACCTCCTCCATCATTTCGGTCGTTCGATCACGATCGCGTGGCCAAAAACCGCACCTCATTTGGACTCTCCTAGCTCCCTCTACCTATAAATATGTGCTCTCCTCCGAATTTCTCGCGCAGGCAAACCCTAGATCTAACTCCCTCCGCGCTGCCGGACATGTCCGCTCGCCGGCGGACGCGTCCACCCCGCTGCCACATCGCTCCAACCAATGGCAGTGCGCCACCTCAGCATCACCGCCGCCCACATCCAATCCAGAGCTGCCACCTGACCTCCCCTGCGCCCACTTCGCCACCGTCCTCCCGGGGCCCAGATCCGGCCCGCCCGGGGCCGAACCGGGCTGCGCCGGGCCCGTTCGCCGCCACCCGATCCGGAGCATTGCGCCGCCTGAGAGCCTCGTCGCCGGCCACCGACTCCGGTGAGCTCTCGCCGGAGCTCCGCCCCGCGTCGCCTTCACCGCCGCCATTGCCGGCACACTCCCGCCGCATGCGCTGTGCACGCCACCCAACGCCCCTCGCCGCAGCCGGCCATCGCTGCCACCTTTGTCGGACCTCCTCTGCCACCGCACACCGCCGTCCTTCCGTCACCGCCACCAACCGCCGACCTCGCTGGCCCGGCGTCCGCCGGAGCTCCGCCCCGCGCCACCCTGCGCGCCGTTCCCCGGCCGCGTTCCCCGCCGTTAGAGCGTCCTCGTGGCGTCCGCCTCTCGCCGGCGCTCGCTGGAGGCCGACCGGAGCCGCCCCTCGCCGGAGCTTCCACCTCGCCGGCGTCTTCCTCCGCGCCGGCCAGATCCGATCCGGCCCGGGTGGATCAGATTCACCGGGTGCCCGAACCAAACGCACCCTCGCCCGATCTGGATCTCGTCGTCTCGGATCCCTCCGTCCCGTTGACTTTTCGCAGGGGTAAAATTTCACTAAGACCCCGAAATTTCCAGATTCATATGCCCATGTTAATCATGTCATAACTTTGCATCCTTAGCTCCGTTTTGCGCGTGTAGCATATCAAAATGTCATATCGACGAGCACATCATTTCATATCATTGCATCATTTTCTTTTGAGCTCATCTTGATGCCCGAAATGATGTTGGAAGAGAGCTATTTGAGTTAATTGTCAGATCTGTTGCATCAAATAGCTATTTGTCATTTTTGCCATGATTTATGTGTGCATGATATGCTCCTGAGTTCTACATGGGTTTTGTTATATGCCATGCCATCTTTACAGAGGTGCTTATCATGTATTTTTGTGATATGTGTGGTGACTAGCACAAGCTTGCAAAGTAGTGCTTTCGTTAATGCTGATTTCAGAGACTTAGAATTTCTCTAAGTCCTTGATCTGTTTTTATCAATATGCCATATGTTCATGTTGTTTCCTAGTGATCCGTGCCTCTTTTGAGGATGATCAGTAAGGGTGATTTGTTAATATTGTGGTGCTCTAACAATCCATGTCCTTTTTGGCATTTATGGAACACCCTAGCTTGAGTCAATTGAGCTCTACTTTTGCTATTTCATGAATCCTGGCAGATTGTTGACTCGTTAGCGATTTTGCCGAGGATGTTGTTATTGATCTGTGCATGCTATGTTGTTGTTCTTGCCATGTATAGCTTCTATGATATGTATTCCTGATGGGTGTATGCTTAGATTGTCATGCCTTGCTCTGTAGTGAGTGCATCGAGCTCGTGAACATGCCTACTCTTTAACAGATTTGCATGCTCCAGTTTTTCTCTAAGTCTGTAACCTGATTATGTTTTTGCCATGTTCACATGCTTGCAATTGTATTTTCTAATCCCTTTTGGCTCAAGGTCACTAAGGGACTTTTGTTAAGTGCTGTGAGTAGATTCATGTCATGCCTTGCTTTGCCATGTTAAGTTCCTATAGCATGTAGCTTTCATGCTCCAAAGTGTGCTACCTAATGTGAAATTCCAGACTTGTGTTAATTTCACTAAGTCAGAAACCTGTTATCATTTGAATTTTTGACATGCTTGTTTGAACATGTTAATGAGTGAATTGGCCGTAGCTCAGTGTTCATCTTTTGTCAAGCATCTTGAGTGCATCCCTGCCATGTATTTTGTTGTCATGTTTGAGTGCTGTAGCATATTTATCTTGATGCATTTAGATGGCTACTTGCTGATTATCGCAGACTGGTGCCATATTTGTTTTGCTTGCCATTTCTAAACCGTGCATCCGATTCCGGTGATCTTTATATCGATTTCAACCAAAATCATCTCCTATTTCCAGTGGCACTCTTGGATTTCCAAGTTGAGGACAGGTTCAATCATTCCTTTGCAAGTCATGCATATGCATCACATACCGCATCCCGCATATCATACCATGTTCATGTGTTGGTTGTTTACTATGTTGTGTGCTTCTTTCCGGTGTTTGCTTCTTCGGGTTGGTTCCGGTAACGTCACGTTTGTGAGGACCCGTTCGACTACGTCCGTTTGTCTTCTTCATGGACTCGTTCTTCTTCCGTGCGTGATTTCAGGCAAGATGACCATACCCTCGAAATCACTTCTATCTTTGCTGGCTAGTTACTCGCTCTTTGCTATGCCTATGCTGCAATACCTACCACTTGCTTATCATGCCTCCCATATCGTTGAACCAAGCCTCTAACACACCTTGTCCTAGCAAACCGTTGTTTGGCTATGTTACCGCTTTCCTCGGCCCCTCTTATAGCGTTGTTAGTTGCAGGTGAAGATTGAAGTTTGTTCCTTGTTGGAACATGGAGATGTTGTTCCTTGTTGGAACATGTTTACTTGTTGGGATATCACAATATCTCTTATTTAATTAATGCATCTATATACTTGGTAAAGGGTGGAAGGCTCGGCCTTTTGCATAGTGTTTTGTTCCACTCTTGCCGCCCTAGTTTCCGTCATATCGGTGTTATGTTCCCGGATTTTGCGTTCCTTACACGGTTGGGTAATAATGGGAACCCCTTGACAGTTCACCTTGAATAAAACTCTTCCAGCAATGCCCAACATTGGTTTTACCATTCGCCACCTAGCCTCTTTTTCCCTTGGGTTCCGCAGACTCAAGGGTCATCTTTATTTAAACCCCCCTGGGCCAGTGCTCCTCTGAGTGTTGGTCCGACCAAGCAGACTGTGGGGCCACCTCGGGGCAACTTGAGGTTTGGTTTTACTCGTAGGATGTCTCATCTGAGTGTGCCCTGAGAACGAGATATGTGCAGCTCCTGTCGGGATTTGTCGGCACATTCGGCCGGTGTTGCTGGATTTGTTTTACCTTGTCGAAGTTGTTTTGTAGAACCGGGATACCGAGTCTGATCGGAATGTCTCAGGAGAAGGTTTATCCTTCCTTGACCGTGAGAGCTTGTGATGGGCTAAGTTGGGACACCCCTGCAGGGATTGAACTTTCGAAAGCCGTGCCCGCGGTTATGGGCAGATGGGAATTTGTTAATGTCTGGTTGTAGAAAACCTAAAGTTGACCTTAATTAAAATGCATCAACCGCGTGTGTAACCGTGATGGTCTCTTTCCGGCGGAGTCCGGGAAGTGAACACGGTGTTGGAGTTATGCTTGACGTTTGTTGTTCTAGGATCACTTCTTGATCATAGTTTCTCGATCGTGCTTTGCCTTCTCTTCTCGCTCTCATTTGCATATGTTAGCCACCATATATGCTAGTCGCTTGCTGCCGCTCCACATATTACCTTGCCTTACCCATAAGCTTAAATAGTCTTGATCGCGAGGGTGCGAGATTGCTGAGTCCCCCTGACTCACAGATACTTCCAAAACCAGCTTGCAGGTGCCGAGGAGTCCTTGTAGATGACGCAACCAAGCTCAAGGAGGAGCTCGATGAAGATCTTGTCCTTTGTGTTGTTTCGTTCTAGTTGATCTGTAGTGGAGCCCAGTTGGGGTCGATCGGGAACCTTGTCGCATTTGGGGTTCTTTTTTTATTTTGGTTCCGTAGTCGGACCTTGTTTGTGTCTGGATGATGTAATGCTTTATTCATGTATTGTGTGAAGTGGCGATTGTAAGCCAACTATGTATCTCTTTCCCTTATGTATTACATGGGTTGTGTGAAGATTACCTCACTTGCGACATTGCTTTCAATGCGGTTATGCCTCTAAGTCGTGCTTCGACACGTGGGAGATATAGCCACATTGAGGGTGTTACAGTGTCCCTTTGGGATGGGGCACGGTGCAGTAATCATAGCAGGATGCAGGAGTGGAGCACGAGGAGGAAGGAGGGCTGAAGATGGCCTCTCTCTTATTTGCGTCCTTTTTTCTTGAGGTGGTTGCGGAGGCATTGCGATCCTGGTCTTGGTTTGCTGTCTTGTTTTGTGAAGCAATCCATGTACCTTATGTCCCATAGAATTCCGACTTGTAGCAGTAGAAGCAGGATCCAACGGTGGTAGTGTGCATAGCACTCTCCTCCGTGTGTGTGTTCCTGTTCGATTTGTCCTGGGATCTGGTTTAGTTGCTTCGCTTTGGCATTGATGAGGCACACCAGGATAACCTCCAGACTTACACGCAGGACTTGAGCTAACCCCCTCCTCCATCGGCGTGCTTGGGAGTCTACTGGTGGATACAAAGAATCCGCGGGGGATTTCCGGCGTCACCCAATTAGGTGGAGGCGCAAACTTGTGCGGATAGGGCTGTGACCCAGCATCTTGGGAGTCTCCATGTGTTTCGGGTGTCATCCATTTTTGGTCTGGAGTAGGTTGGTAATGTTGTTGGTCCGTTTGAGGTGTGACCCATTTAGGGGGTGGTGCAACGCGTACATGCTTTAGATTGTGTACTTGCTGCTGGGAACTCCTAAGCTTCTTCATGCGTCTCTCGTCTTGCTGACATAAAAGAAAAAAATGTCTATTAGCACACAAGTTAGATCTACCTATACCTTTGTAACTGAACTTAGCATTATTCACAGCCTGAACTTCTCATATAAAAGTGGTGTTCATGTACATATTTTTCCCCTAGGAGATCCATCACACTATAAACTCAGCTGAGCATCTGCCAATACTTTTTGTACCTGAACTAAGCACCCTTCACAGAATGAACCTCACATCGTGTTAATTCTATACAATTTGATTACTTATATGTACCTGAATTGAGCACTCTCCACAACCTGAACTTCTTGTTTTGCAAAGGGGAAATACTTCTACAGTTAAAAAACCTAAACCTTCATGCATTTGAATGGTTGAACTACCAGTGCTTACCAACCTGACCTTCATGTGAGATCACATGCATGTTCTATTTTCCTTTTATTTTATTTTTTGCACAAAACTAGATATATACCAACCTGAACTCTAGCACACTTACTAGTTGAACTTCACATGGCTTTTCCACATGTGAATGTGAATGCAGGCAGATTTTATAGTGTTTGTAGCCTGGACTGAGGCTGATATACTACCTGAACTTCACATGCATGTAAGTAGGCAGATTTTACAATGCTGTTTTGTAGGTTGAACTGAGGCTCACACACTACCAGAACTTCACATGGTTGTAAGAAGGCAGATTTTAAAAAAGCTTTTGTAGCCTGGACTGATGCTCACACACCACCTGAACTTCACATGGCTGTAAGAAAATAATAAACAGAAGGAAGAAGTTCAACCATACCCTGGCTAGAAGTTCGGCCAACCTTTTTCCAACAGCTGATAAGCCACCTTGAGAGCAATTTGTCGGAGAGCTAGGAGAGGAACCGCACCGCAATCCATGTCTTTCATAGGGCGCTGTAACACCCACGATGCGGCTATATCTCCCACCTGTCGGAGCATGACTTAGAGGCATAACCGCATAGTAGGCATGTCGCAAGAGGGGTAATCTTTACACATCCCATGTACTGAATGAGAAAGGGATAAAGAGTTGGCTTACAATCGCCACTTCACACAATACATAAATATAGCATTACATCATCCATAATACAATCAAGGTCCGACTATGGAACCAAATAAAGGAAGACAACCCCAAATGCTAGATCCCCGATCGCCCCAACTGGGCTCCTCTACTGATCGACTGGAAACGAAACAACACAACGAACAGGATCTTCATCGAGCTCCCACTTGAGCTGGGTTGGGTCACCTGCACTGGTATCATCGGCACCTGAGACTGTTTGGAAATATCTGTGAGTCATGGGAACTCAACAATCTCACACCCTCGCGATCAAGACTATTTAAGCTTATGTGTAGGAAAAGGTGGTGAGGTGGAGCTATAGCAAGCACTAGCATATATGGTGGCTAACATACGCAAATAAGAGCGAGAAGAGAAGAAGTGCACGGTCTTGAACTAGAAGTGATCAAGAAGTGATCCTGAAACTACTTACGTCTAAGCATAACACAAGAACCGTGTTCACTTCCCGGACTCCGCCGAGAAGAGACCATCACGGCTACACATGCGGTTGATTCATTTTAATTAAGTTATGTGTCAGGTTCTCTACAACTAGACATTAACAAAATCCCATCTGCCCATAACCGCGGGCACGGCTTTTGAAAGTCCAAAACCCTGCAGGGGTGTCCCAACTTAGCGCATCACAAGCTCTCACGGTCAACGAAGGATATTCCTTCTCCCAGGAAGACCCGATCGGACTTGGAATCCCGGTTACAAGACATTTCGACAATGGTAAAACAAGACCAGCAAAGCCGCCCGATGTGCCGACATCCTGATAGGAGCTGCACATATCTCGTTCTCAAGGCAACACCGGATTGTCCAAGATTCTGGTAGGCCAGCCCAGAGTTGCCCCTAGTGGCCACCGTCGGCTGACAGGTTCGGACCAACACTTAGACAACCACTGGCCCGGGGGGGTTAAAATAAAGATGACCCTTGAGTTTGCAGAACCCAAGGGGAAAAGGCTAGGTGAAAAATGGTAAAAACAAGGTTGGGCCTTGCTGGAGGAGTTTTATTCAAAGCGAACTGTCAAGGGGTTCCCATAACACCCAACCGTGTAAGGAACGTAAAATCAAGGAACATAACACCGGTATGATGGAAACTAGGGCGGCAAGAGTGGAACAAAACACAAGGCATAAGGTCAAGCCTTCCACCCTTTACCAAGTATATAGGTGCATTAAAGTAAATAAGATATAATAATGATATCCCAACAAAATCCATGTTCCAACATGGAACAAACTCCATCTTCACCTGCAACTAACAACGCTATAAGAGGGGCTGAGCAAAGCGGTAACTTAGCCAAACAACAGTTTGTTAGGAAAGGTGGGTTAGAGGCTTGACATGGCAATATGGGAGGCATGATATAGCAAGTGGTAGGTATTGCGGCATAGCAATAGAGCGAACAACTAGAAAGCAAAGATAGAAGTGATTTTGAGGGTATGGTCATCTTGCCTGAGATCCCGCAGGGAAGAAGAACGAGTCCATGAAGAAGACACACGGACGGAGTTGAGCGAATCCTCACAAACACGATGTTATCGGAACTAGCCCGAAGAAGCAACACCGGAAAGAAGCAAACAACATAGAAAACAACCACCACATAAGCATGGCTTGAAGCACAACCAAGTATGATGCATCTCCGGTTTAAGAGGCATGGCAAAATGCACAAACAATCCTACAAATTTAGTGGAGCTCAATATGCAACGAGTTGCATATTGACGAAACACCACAACAATTATTTAGTTCTCTCCCGTTTAAGTACTCAACAAAATTAAATGTTGGTTAGATGGCAGGGGGTGAAGCATAATAAAACTACTTAACCAGGCAAGTTTAAATGAGGCCAGAACAACAAGCAACAAGTCCGGAAAAATCCTCATGAGCATACATTAGATTTGGTATTGTTCTGCCCTAAAGCATATTTTAGAGTTGTTAAACATGCAAAGCAATGCCACCATGTTAAACTAGACAATTTTCTACCCCATTTACATATAAAGATTGTTAGGTTTGGAGCTATGGTTAATAAGTTATGAATAAATCATTTTAGCATGGCAATATGGAAAATAAACATAAAAAAAAATTTAAACATTTAAAACATGCATGAAAGTTGGTTATTTTGAATCTAGAAACAATTCTAAGCATTTTTCATATATAAAGTTTTTACATATGATGCATGGTTTGCGAGTTATTAAATGCATGTTCTAGAGGGGCTATTCTGCAAAACTGGCAGTCTCAGGATAAAAAGGAAAAACACTGAAAGGAAAAAAAATAGAAGCAGGCCAAATCTAACTGGCCCAATAGGAGGGAAAACAAAGGAGGGGTTTTGGTGCGCTAACCATGGGCCAAGGCCTATTCGGTGGTGAGGAGTACCGGTTGGGCTGCTAGGCGCGCAGTTGGCCTGCTAGCCCTACGCTCGGTCAACGCAGGAGCGAGACCAGTGTGCGAGCTGCTGCTGTTCGACCTGAAGCGGAGGAGATACAGGGGAAGCAGGGCAGCGCTAGTGCGGGCGGCGATGGGACTTGCTCCGGCGGGGTTAGCAGGTCAGGAGACACAGGGAGGACCGGGATCGGTAGAGATGCCCGGAGATGGCAAGGACAAGGGCGAAAACAGGGTTTCCTCGGGGCTGGGCCTCTCGGGTGGCCATGGCTGCTTGCGGTCGTCTGGACCTGCACAAAACGGCAGCGACAGCAGGGTCAGCAGGTCCGGCGAGCAGAGAAAAGGCAGGGCGGCATGGACCTCCTGCTGGTCTTCGGAAGGAACTCGTCTCCATGCATCGACGAAGAGAGCGGGGAGGCTGCGGACACGAAGGACGATGGTGCGAGGTGGTGCAGCAGTGAGGTCGCGAGGTTGGAGGAGCTCGGGCCTCTCGGTTGCGCTCCAGAAGGTGGATCAAGTGTGGCTGCGCTGGGAGGCTCCAGTCGATGGTGGCAGGCGAGACGAGCAAGGGAGTCATGGCCTCGGGCTCGAAGGGAGAGGAGGCTGCGGGATTGGTCGGGCACGGAAATGGAGGCGATGGTGGTTGGCTACGGTGGGATTCGGTAGGAGAGGAAAACGAGGAGGGATTTTGGATTGGGGAGATCCCGAGGTGGGAGATGAGTGCGGCGGCGGCAGGGACAAATCTCCTGGATTTTAGGGTTTGATCTGATTTGGGTAAGGGTTCGTCTATATATAGGGACAAAAGAATTAGTTTTGGACCCTCCGATCAAAATTAGATGGTCTCGGATAAATAGGTTAGGGAGCCCAATTAAAAAAACGGAGACGTTTTGTAGATGTTTGGGGATGATCCAGACACAACGGTGGCGACAGTCCGGGTCGGGTTCGGGACAGCTTTCGGACGCGTGAGGGGGTCGATGCACTGTGCAATGAGGGGTCAGGTGGTTATATCAATCGGATGGCTCCGGATGTGAGGAGAGTTAGGTTGGGTCTGGCGGTGAGTGGTAGTGGGATGTGCAGAAAGCCTCGGGCTGAGAGGAGAGGAAAGAAGGCAGCCCCGCAACCGTTTTCGGAGACCGAAAACGTCCGACGTGAAGACCGGCTATACTGACGCTATAGTTAACCGTTGGGGCGTCAAACGGACTCCGAAGGCGATGAAATTTGGCAGGCGGCCTACTGACAAACATAACAACACTGCATGCCAACTTTCAAACCATTCCGAGAACATTTTCCGGCCACTTATAAAATAATATTTCGGACGTGCCACGGGCGCTGCAAGTGTGTCTGGGCTCAGAACGGACAACGGAGAGAACCGGAAGACCCGGACGGATGCAAGTTTTGAAAACTTGCAGATGCAATGCGGATGATGACATGGCAAGATGCAGCACGCAAGCGAAAGACAAAACAACAACAGCGAATAACCAAAAGACACCTGGCGCATTGGACTCGGGGCGTTACAGGCGCGAAGTTCACCTGCATGAAGCAAGAAGGTCAGGTAAGGGAATATTGAAGGAGTTCGCAAGATTAGGGAGGAAATTCATATACCGTTCTTAGATTTGAAGATGACACCGATGCGGCCTCCGCCGCTGACATGCTTCCTTGGGCGTGTTGTTCGTCGTATGTTGCGCCTTGGCCGTCATGAGCACTGCTAAGCCATCGAGCGGTGACGATGGACCGAGGAGGAGGCTTTCGAAAGTCCATGGCTGTTAGTGGCAGAAAGTCCGACGGCTTCGCCACCTCCAGGCGACGCGGGCTCTTGATACGTCTCCAACGTATCTATAACTTTTGATTGTTCCATGCTATTATATTATCAACCTTGGATGTTTTCTATGCTATTTTATAAGATTTTTGGGACTAACCTAGTAACCTAGAGCCCAGTGCCAGTTTCTGTTTTTTTCTTGTTTAAGAGTATCGCAGAAAAGGAAAATCAAACGGAGTCCAATTGACCTGAAACTTCACGGAACTTATTTTTGGAAGGAAAGCAACCCGGGAGACTTGGAATCCATGTAAGGGAAGCAACAAGGAAGCCGCGAGGCTGTAGCGACCCGACCTCAGATGGTCATGTCTCTGTGCTTCAGTGTCATCCCTGGATCGGTAATGCTGACACACAGTAATCGAAGGATTTATAACAGATTAGCAATCACACACTTATTACATCGAATGTCTCAAAAGAGAGAACTTATTACAAAAATATGGCTTAAGGCCATCTAATACGATAACAGCGGAAGGCTTGGAAGATAAAGTGAGTCCATCAACTCCAACGGCATAGCTGAGCTGCACGGCAACGACCTAACGAACCTTACTCCTCGTTTGAAAAGTCTGCAACATAATATGTTGCAGCCCGAAACAGGTCAGCACATGGAATATGCTGGCAAAGTAACACAGTAGAGCAAGAACAGAATAATGCTATCACTACATGCATATTTGGCTGGTGGAAAGCTCTATGGTTACAGTTTTGCGAAAAGCCAATTTTTCCCTACAACAAAGGAATAGATTTTAATTTTACTATCATGGTAGTTGAAACATCATTGAGAAGGTTCCTCCAACTCAATCCCAATTAAGGTGATTAACATCCCAAAAATATTAGTTAAAGATGATGAGATACTTTTGATAACCCAATTACTAGATACTCAAGAATTGTCCATAACCGAGGCCACGGCTAACCATGATTAGATTGTACACTCTCAGAGGTTTGCGCAATTTTCCCCACAAGACTCGATCTCCTCCGTTGGATTTCTCGCACTACATAGTGTTTGAGAAACGGATGACCGAGACACAGTCTTTCAGAAACATTAACTCTCTACTCCGGACAGACCATACCAAACCTACATCCCACTACCTGCTGATCTGCCTCTTCAAGAGCTTCACGCAACTTACTCAACTATGCTAGAGCCCATAATAGCTTGTGGCTGCACATGGAAGTTTCTAGCATGAATCATCTCAGTTCCCTTTGAGCCTAGGTGGCGGTCCATAGGAAGATCACACGGGTACTCCGGGATTTCCAAAAATTACAGGCAACACTGGGTACTCCAGGTGCCTCAATCCACCCAGTTGTTTGATTAAGTTGCCACCTTAAGTTGAACCATTAACTAACAAGCTCACATCTGTCATGTGTTTCACTCAAACCCAAACCACGGCTACGAGCATAGCATAGCATAGTATATATAAGCAACGCGTAGAGTAACTCCCAAGGGTTTGAATGTAACAGGGCAATAGGTTCTACCTCATCAACTACTTCCCAACCCACAAGTTAATGACATCCTAATCATGCAATGTTTCAGGATTGAAACTAATGCATAAAAACTGGGTGATAAAAGGGATATGATCAAAGTGTTACTTGCCTTGCTGACGATCTGCGAAACGTAGGGACTCATAGTAGCACGCTTCGCACTTTGGGTGTTCTATCGCAAGCAAACAATAGCATACATAAGTAACAAGCAATGATGCACAAGCGAAACTCAAACAAAAGAGGTTGACCAGAAATTTCAATTTAAGAACTCCGGTTCACAAAAAAAATCAAATCAAACAGAGCAACGAAACTCAAACGGCGAAAGAAAGAAGCTTCATTTACTAATCTGAAACTAGGTCAAATTTTATAGTAGAGAAAACTTATTTGAGTTGGTTAAGCGGAAATAGAGTTTCGAGACGAAACTCTAGGTGCTTGAATCGCCTGATTCCGACTAACGAGCGAAAAGATAAACAGAAACTAAGATCGGATCAAAAATCGCGATTAGAGAAAATCGTGAAATAAATCTGATAAAAGAAAACTGACGAACAGACTAACGAACGAGCGTTCGTTGGCTGTTTCTAATGGGCGAAGAACCGTTCGTTAAAACGAACATTCGGACGAACGTCCGCCAAATAGAAGAACCGAGAAAAACCAGCGAATCTGAAAAAAACCGGATCTAGGGTTTCTAAAAAAACCGGTCAGTCTTTAAAAAAACCGGCAGCGGGGCGCGGCGGCTACCTCCGGCGAGAGGTCCGGCGGGGCGACGGCGCTCGGCGGCGGTGCGGACTGCAGTGGTGGCGGCGGCAGGCGGCTTGGCGCGGCGCGGGCGGCGGTGGCTAGGCGGCGCGGGCGGCGGTGGTGTGGTGGGGTGTTGGGGGCGGGGTGGCGGCGTATATAAGGGCGGGGCGGGGCGGCTTGGAGGAGGGGGCAAGGCGCGGCGGCGGAGAGGAGTCCGGCTCGGACTCCTAGTCCGAGTCAGCAGCGGCGGCGCTCACGGGGAAGGAGGCGGCGGCGGCGGCCTGGCGCAGCTGGGCCTTAGGCCGAGTTGGCGCGGGAACCCTTTTTTTTCGCCAACCGAAATAAAATCCTAAATAAATAAATAAAAATCTAAAAATGCCAAAATAAATTTTCACCGTCTAAATAAAATATTTAGAACGAGATGAACATTTTTTTGGTCCTAAAATGCAATTTTGGAAAACGTGCAATTTTTCTAATGCAAACAAAATTGCAATAAAATCCAAATAAGCAATTATTTGATTTTAATATTTTTCCTCCAATATTTCAATTATCTTGGAGAAGTCATATTATCTCCTCTCATATATTTTAGTGTGAAATATTTTTGGAGAGAAAATAATTAAAACCAAAAATCCTCGTTTCAAGATTTGATAAAGATCAAATTTGAAAACCGGGAAATCCCCAACTCTCTCCGAGTGTCCTTGAGTTGCTTAGGATTTCGAGGATCGCGAGACTAAATGCGAATAAAATATGATATGCATGGATGACTATGTATAACATTCCAAATTGAAAATTTGGGATGTTACAAACCTACCCCCCTTAGGATGAATCTCGCCCTCGAGATTCGGGTTGGCTAGAAAATAGGTGTGGGTGGTCTTTGCGAAGATCATCCTCCCGTTCCCATGTGGCTTCATCCTCGGTATGGTGGCTCCACTAAACTTTACAAAACTTGATAACCTTACTACGGGTGACTCTGCTGGCAAACTCAAGAATCTTAACTGGTTTCTCCTCATAAGTCAAATCACTGTCCAACTGAATCGCCTCCAGGGGTACTGTATCTCTTAGCGGTACATCTGCCATCTCAGCATGACACTTCTTAAGCTGTGAAACGTGAAACACGTCATGAACTCCTGACAATCCCTCGGGTAACTCCAACTTGTAGGCAACTTCTCCCATCCGTTCCAAAATACGATACGGTCCTACAAATCTTGGGGCTAATTTTCCTTTAACTCCAAACTGTTTCACTCCTCGCAAGGGTGACACTCACAGATATGCTCGATCTCCAATTTCATAGGTCACCTCCTTGCGTTTTGAGTCGGCATAACTCTTCTGCCTGGACTGAGCAATCTTCAGTCTATCGCGAATCAACTTAACCTTCTCCTCAGACTCCTTGATCAAGTCTGGTCCAAACAACTGTCGGTCTCCTACCTCGTCCCACATCAACGGTGTTCTGCACCTTCATCCATACAGGGCTTCAAATGGTGCCATCTTCAAACTGGCTTGATAGCTATTATTGTATGAAAACTCTGCATATGGCAAATTGTCATCCCAACTAGATCCATAATCTAGCGCACAGGCTCTCAACATGTCCTCCAAAATTTGGTTGACTCTCTCTGTTTGTCCATCCATCTGTGGGTGAAATGCAGTACTAAACTCCAATCTCTTTCCCAAGGTCTGATGCAACTGGTGCCAAAACTTTGAGGTAAACGGTGTTCCTCGATCTGATACGATGGTCCTCGGAACTCCATGCAGACATACTATCCTGGACATATATATATCTTTGCCAGCTTTGCACTCGTGTAGGTGGTTTTCACTGGGATGAAATGAGCTACTTTGGTCAAGCGGTCAACTACTACCCATATGGAATCATATCCTACTTTGGTCCTGGGCAATCCGGTGATAAAGTCCATGCCCAGTTTATCCCACTTCCATTCGGGTATCGGCATAGGCTGTAACAGTCCTGCTGGCTTCTGATGTTCTGCATTCACACACTGACATACATCACATACGGCGACATACTCAGCAATATCCTTCTTCATACCGGTCCACCAGAAATGTTCCTTCAAATCCAAATACATCTTTGTGTTTCCGGGGTGTATCGAGTAGGGTGAGTCATGAGCCTCTTGAAGTATTAACTTCCTGATCTCCTCGTTATTGGGCACATAAACTCGGTCCTCAAACCATAGGGTATCGTGCTCATCTTCATGAAAACCTTTGGCCTTTCCTTTGCCCATCTTCTCCTTTATCTCGGCAATCTCCTTGTCCTCTTTCTGGGCTTCCCGAATCTTGTCCAGCAATGTCGACTGGACCTCCATTGTTGCGATAAATCCTCTAGGAACAATCTACAATCGAAGTTCCATGATGTCCTCTGCTAATTCCTTAGGCAGTCCCTTGCTTTCAAGGATATTAGCATAACTCTTCCGGCTCAAGCCGTCTACTACGACATTGGCTTTCCCTGGGTGATAGTGTAGCTTCATGTCATAATCCTTGATAAGCTCCAACCATCTCCTCTGTCTAAGGTTCAGGTCCTTCTGCGTGAAAATGTACTTTAAACTCTTGTGGTCCGTGTACACATCACAACGGTTTCCAATAAGGTAATGTCTCCAGGTCTTCAATGCATGTACTACGACTGCTAGCTCCAAATCATGCGTGGCATAGTTTAACTCATGAGGTTTCAGTTGTCGTGAGGCATATGAAACAACTCTCCCGTCCTACATAAGCACACATCCAAGTCCTAAGCGTGAGGCATCGCAGTACACTTGGAACTCCTTATGTATATCTGGCAGTGTTAGCACTGGCGCTGTAGTCAAGCGTTTCTTCAATTCCTGGAAACTTGCCTCACAATCTTCTGTCCATTTAAACTTAGTATCCTTCTTCAATAGTTCAGTCATTGGCTTTGCAATCTTGGAAAAATTCTCGATGAATCTCCGGTAGTATCCTGCGAGTCCAAGAAAACTGCGGATCTCGCTAACTGAAGTGGGTGCCAACCATTCAGTGACTGACTGAATTTTGCTGGGGTCTACTGCTATACCCTCTCCCGATACAACATGTCCAAGGAACCCAACTTCCTTCAACCAAAATTCGCATTTGCTAAACTTAGCATACAACTGGTGTTCCCTGAGTTTCTCGAGTACTAAGCGCAAATGCTTCTTGTGCTCCTCCTCGTTCTTCGAGTATACCATAATATCATCAATAAACAGCACAACAAACTTGTCCAAGTACTCCATGAACACCTTGTTCATCATGCTCATGAAATAGGCAGGGGCGTTAGTCAGTCCAAATGACATGACCGTGTGCTCGTATAATCCATATTGTGTTGTAAACGTTGTCTTCGGTATATCCTTCTCTCGTATCTCCAACAGATGGTATCCCGATCGCAAAACGATCTTCAAAAACACTTTAGCTCCTTGCAACTGATCAAAACAGATCGTTGATCATCGGAAGTAGGTACTTGTTCTTAATCGTCACTTCATTTAATGCTCGATAATCAACAACCATCCTCAGGGATTTATCCTTCTTCTCAACCAAAAGTACTGGGGCTCCCCAAGGTGATGAACTTCTTCGGATGTATGCTTTCTCCAATAACTCCTTGATCTGTTTCTTAATTTCTTCTAGATCATTTCCGGGCATCCGATAGGGTCTCTTGGATATTGGTCCTATACCTGGCAACAGCTCTATCAAAAACTCAATGTCTCCATCCGATGGCATGCCTGGTAACTCCTCTGGAAAAACATCCGGGTAATCCTTCACTACAGGCACTTCCTCCTGAACAACTCCCGTAAGGGCATTCACTTGACTCCTCCTAGGCACATGCCTAGATACATACTTAATCCTTTTCCCTTCCGGGGTGGTGAGATAAATCGACCTACTAGCACAGTCAATGCTTCCTCCAAATTTTTACATCCAGTCCATACCCAATATCACATCCAATCCTTGTGACTCCAAGATAATTAGGTCGGACAGAAAAACATGTGTACCAATCGTTAAGGGTATCTGGTCACACCATCTACTAGCCATATACTCTACTCTGGGTGAACTCACTAAAAGAGGGGTCCTAAGGGTTTGGTTGGTAGTTTAAACTTATCCACGAATCCCCTTGATATGTATGAATGCGATGCACCAGTATCGAATAGAACAAGAGCGGTAAATGACTTAACCAAAAACTTACCTATTACCGCGTCCGGCTGTTCTTCAACCTCCTCCACGTTAACGTGGTTCACTTTTCCTTTGTTGAATGGATTTGGCTTCTTCCCCGCGCTCCCATTTCCATTTCCATTCTTTCCTTCAGGGCACTCCATGGTGTAGTGTCCAATCTTCCCGCACTTGAAACAAGTAACATGACTTAAGTCCCTTTAGCGGGTGTGGCTGGGTTGGAGCGGTTATGATTATTGTTGGTTCCGTTCCCATTCCCATTCTTAGATCCATTGTGGTTATGCGATCCTCCTCCAGTGTGGTTGTGACCTCCATGGTTATGAACAATTCCTCCCGAGTTCGGGGTTAGGCGAGGTTTCTGCTGAGCTCCTGAGTTATACTTTCCTTGTCCATACTTCCTCTTGCGGCTCTCAATCTGCTACTGCTTCCCTTCAATCATAAGAGCCTTATCTACCAACTCCTGGTAGTTGTTGAAGGTTGCTACCATCAACTGCATGCTAATCTCATCATTCAGCCCTTCCATAAACTTCTCCTGCTTCGCGGCATCTGTGGCCACATCATCAGGGGCGTATCGAGATAACTTGCTAAACTCATCCACGTACTGAGCCACAGTATGGTTCCCCTGGCGTAGGTTGCGAAACTCCCGCTTCTTCATTTGCATAGCTCCAGTGGAGACATGGGTTATGCGGAAAGCTTGCTGAAACTGGTCCCAAGTGACATTTGCTATAGGAAAAGTGGATGTGTAATTCTCCCACCATGAGGCTGCTGGTCCATCCAATTGATGTGCGGCAAAGTGCACTCTCTCAGCATCTGTGCAACCTGTGGTGGTCAACTCCCTTCCAATGTGACGTAGCCAATCATCAGCAACTATGGGCTCGGTGCTACTGGAATACACCGGTGGTTGTAACCTTGGAAAACGGGCTAGGTTGTCCACGGGCGGCGGGTTGTTCTTGTTGTTATTGCCCTGATTCTGAACTAGCAATTGCATCAAGGTATTCTGCTGTTGGATCAACTGGGTGAGCTCCAGTGGGAAGGCAAAACCGGTGTCACGTCTCAGAGGCATCTGAGGGTTTAGATGGAAGAGATTAGAATAGAGAAGGGGTCTAATGGGAAAACACTACCCATATGCACATGAGACAAACACAATCATTTCAATCAATCAATCAAGCAAGGGCATACAAATGATCTAGAACTATCGCACAAGTGCTCAGCTACTACTAAATACATGGGGGAATACTAGTGATATATGGTAGTCATCTAGAAGTTTTGATCGGTGGAAGACTCCATGATGTCTGCTCCAGCTTCGTCTTCATAGTCATCATCACTAGGATCGGAATCGGTGTCGTCGATGATGATGTAGTCCTCGGGGCGTATCTCCTTGGGTTCTTCTTCCTCTATTGGTGCTAGTCCTCCCATGAATACTCCGATCTTCTTATCCAGGTCGTCATTCTTCTCCAGTAGTGTCTTGATTTCCTCCTCATACCCATCGCGTGTAAACTTGAGTTCGTCCTCCAGCTCGATGATACTAGTCTTCGACTTCTTCAAGTCCATCATATCCGCACACATCTGGTTCTCCTGGCATCAGATGTGCTGGTTTAACTCCTGGATGAAAGCTGCAATGGATCTATCCTTCCTAGTGCTGATTACTTCCCATTGCTCGTCTCCGCGCCCACATATTTGGTAAATAGTGTCCTTAAGCTCCCTGCTGTAAACTTCTCCAATGCGTCCAATGGTGATGTGGGCTGCCATGCTCTTGCCTAGACTCCAGGTGGGTGCTTCGAAGGAAAACTCTATGGGTTTAGAAGTTGGCGAGAACGTCCTTCCTGAAACTTGTACTTGTATCCCCCAGCACTCCTCTTCATGTAAAGTGGCGTTGTACGTCCCAGTGAAACTTGGTATTCAAATGTTCAGGTACCTAGTGACTTCCTTCAAGTGGCGTCCAAAAGGTGTGTCTTCATCCGGTTGGGCAAACTTGTTCTTCATCTCCGCCACCCTAAAGAGTAGAAAATGGAGAGGAGTTAGAAATGAGAAGTGAAGGGTGACCTAGGGTTTATCTTAGTGGTCGTGTCCTACACTCAACCTGGCTCTGATACCATCTTGTAGCGACCCGACCTCAGATGGTCAAGTCTCTGTGCTTTAGTGTCATCCCTGGATCGGTGATGCTGACACACACAGTACTCGAAGGATTTATAACAGAGTAGCAATCACACACTTATTACATCGAATGTCTCAAAAGAGAGAACTTATTACAAAAATATGGCTTAAGGCCATCTAATACGATAACAGCGGAAGGCTTGGAAGATAAAGTGAGTCCATCAAATCCAACGGCATAGCTGAGCTACACAGCAACGACCTAACGAACCTTACTCCTCGTTTGAAAAGTCTGCAACATAATACGTTGCAGCCCGAAACGGGTCAGCACATGGAATATGCTGGCAAAGTAACACAGTAGAGCAAGAATAGAATAATGCTATCACTACATGCATATTTGGCTGGTGAAAAGCTCTATGGTTACAGTTTTGCCAAAAGCCAATTTTCCCCTACAACAAAGGAATAGATTTTCATTTTACTATCATGGTAGTTGAAACATCATTGAGAAGGTTCCTCCAACTCAATCTGGATTAAGGTGATTAACATCCCAACAAGATTAGTTAAACATGATGAGATACTTTTGATAACCTAATAACTAGATACTCAAGAATTGTCCATAACCAGGGACACGACTAACCATGATTATATTGTACACTCTGCAGAGGTTTGCGCACTTTTCCCCACAAGACTCAATCTCCTCCGTTGGATTTCTCGCACTACATAGTGTTTGAGAATTGGATGACCGAGACACAGTCTTTCAGAAATATTAACTCTCTACTCCGGACAGACCATACCAAACCTACATCCCACTACCTGCTGATCAGCCTCTTCAAGAGCTTCACGTAACTTACTCAACTATGCTATAGAAAATAATAGCTTGTGGCTGCACATGGAAGTTTCTAGCATGAATCATCTCAGTTCCCTTTGAGCCTGGGTGGCGGTCCATAGGAAGATCACACGGGTACTCCGGGATTTCCAGAAATTACAGGCAACACTGGGTACTCCAGGTGCCTCAATCCACCCAGTTGTTTGATTAAGTTGCCACCATAAGTTGAACCATTAATTAACAAGATCACATCTGCCATGTGTTTCACTCAAACCCAAACCACGTCTACGAGCATAGCATAGCATAGTATATATAAGCAACGTGTAGAGTAACTCCCAATGGTTTGAATGTAACAGGGCAATAGGTTCTACCTCATCAACTTCTTCCCAACCCACAAGTTAATGACATCCTAATCATGCCATGTTTTAGGATTGAGACTAATGCATAAAAACTGTGTGATAAAAGGGATATGATCAATGTGTAACTTGCCTTGTTGACGATCTGCGAAACCTAGGGACTCGTAGTAGCATGCTTCGCACTCCGGGTGTTCTATCGCAAGCAAACAATAGTATACATAAGTAACAAGCAATGATGCACAATCTAAACTCAAACAAAAGAGGTTGACCAGAAAGTTCAATTTAAGAACTCCGGTTCGCAAAAAAAATCAAATCAAACAGAGGAACGAAACTCAAACGGCGAAAGAAAGAAGCTTCGTTTACTAATCTGAAACTAGGTCAAATTTAAAGTAGAGAAAACTTGTTTGAGTTGGTTAAGCAGAAAGAGGGTTTCGAGACGAAACTCTAGGCGCTTGAATCACCTGATTCCGACTAATGAGCGAAAAGATAAACAGAAACTAAGATCGAATCAGAAATCGTGATTAGAGAAAATCGTGGAATAAATCCGATAAAAGAAAACTGACAAACAGACTAACGAACGAGCGTTCGTTGGCTGTTTCTAACGGGCGAAGAACCGTTTGTTAAAAACCCGCCAAATAGAAGAACCGAGAAAAACCGGCGAATCCGAAAGAACGGATCTAGGGTTTCTAAAAAACGGTCGGTCTTTAAAAAAACCCGGCGGCGAGGCCCGGTGGCTACCTCCGGCGAGAGGTCCGGCGGGGCGGCGGCTTAGGGGGCGGCGGCGCTCGGCGGCGGTGCGGACTGCGGCGGCGGCGGCAGCAGGAGGCGCTCGGCTGCAGCGGCGGCAGCAGGCGGCGCTCGGCTGCGGCGGCGGCGGCTTGGCGTGGCGCGGGCGGCGGTGGCTAGGCGGCGCAGGTGGCGGCGGTGTGGTGGGTTGTTGGGGGTGGGGTGGCGGCGTATATAAGGGCGGGGCGGGGCGGCTTGGAGGAGGGGGCAAGGCGCGGCGGCGGAGAGGAGTCCGGCTCGGACTCCTAGTCCGAGTCAGCAGCGGCGGCGCTCACGGGGAAGGAGGCGGCGGCGGCGGCCTGGCGCAGCTGGGCCTTAGGCCGAGTTGGCGCGGGAACCCTTTTTTTTCGCCAACCGAAATAAAATCCTAAATAAATAAATAAAAATCTAAAAATGCCAAAATAAATTTTCACCGTCTAAATAAAATATTTAGAACGAGATGAACATTTTCTTGGCCCTAAAATGCAATTTTGGAAAACGTGCAATTTTTCTAATGCAAACAAAATTGCAATAAAATCCAAATAAGCAATTATTTGATTTCAATATTTTTCCTCCAATATTTCAATTATCATGGAGAAGTCATATTATCTCCTCTCATATATTTTAGTGTGAAATATTTTTGGAGAGAAAATAATTAAAACCAAAAATCCTCGTTTCAAGATTTGATAAAGATCAAATTTGAAAACCGGGAAATCCCCAACTCTCTCCGAGGGTCCTTGAGTTGCTAGGATTTCGAGGATCGCGAGACGAAATGCGAATAAAATATGATATGCATAGATGACTATGTATAACATTCCAAATTGAAAATTTGGGATGTTACATAGGCAGGGGGCGCGCCCTCCACCCTCCTGGGCCCCTCGTGGCTCCCCTGACGTACTTCTTCCGCAGATATATCTTCGTATACCCTAAAACGATCGGGGAGCTCAATAGATCGGGAGTTCCGCCGCCAGAAGCCTGCGTAGCCACCGAAAGCCAATCTAGACCTGTTCCGGCACCCTGCCAGAGGGGGCAATCCCTCTCTAGTGGCCATCTTCATCATCCCGGTGCTCTCCATGACGAGGAGGGAGTAGCTCTCCCTCGGGGCTGAGGGTATGTGCCAGTAGCTATGTGTTTGATCTCTCTCTCGTGTTCTTGAGGTGATACGATCTTGATGTATCGCGAGCTTTGCTATTATAGTTGGATCTTATGATGTTTCTCCCCCTCTAATCTCTTGTAATGGATTGAGTTTCCCCCTTGAAGTTATCTTATCGGATTGATTCGTTAAAGATTTGAGAACACTTGTTGTATGTCTTGCCGTGCGTATCTGTGGTGACAATGGGATATCACGTGATTCACTTGATGTATGTTTTGGTGATCAACTTGCGGGTTCCGCCCATGAACCTATGCATAGGGGTTGGCACACGTTTTTGTCGTGATTCTCCGGTAGAAACTTTGGGGCACACTTTGAGGTTCTATGTGTTGGTTGAATAGATGAATCTGAGATTGTGTAATGCATATCGTATAATCATACCCACGGATGCTTGAGGTGACATTGGAGTATCTAGGTGACATTAGGGTTTTGGTTGATTTGTGTCTTAAGGTGTTATTCTAGTACGAACTCTAGGGTTGTTTGTGACACCTATAGGAATAGCCCAACGGATTGATTGGAAAGAATAACTTTGAGGTGGTTTCGTACCCTACCATAATCTCTTCGTTCGTTCTCCTCTATTAGTGACTTTGGAGTGACCCTTTGTTGCATGTTGAGGGATAGTTATGTGATCCAATTATGTTATTACTGTTGAGGGAACTTGCACTAGCGAAAGTATGAACCCTAGGCCTTGTTTCAACGCATTGCAATACCGTTTACGCTCACTTTTACCATTAGTTACCTTGCTGTTTTTATATTTTCAGATTACAAAAACCATTATCTACTATCCGTATACCACTTGTATCACCATCTCTTCGCCGAACTAGTGCACCTATACAATTTATGTAACCACCCGATCCAAAATTGGTCAAGTCTCTGTGTAGCTATACCATCCCAAGATCAAGCTGGCACACACAGTACATTGATGAAAAGATTCAAAGTTCAATCACGCCTGAATTTATTACATGATTCTCATATCGAGTCTTTATTACATCATAATAAATTCGGCCGAAGGCCAACTCATGAGAAATAAACTAAATAAAGTTGCGGAAGCGTAGACGAATAGCGAGTCCGTCCGACTCCATAGGGCAATCGCCAAGCGTAGATCGTAGCCTCACTCCTTGTCGGAAAACTCCTCTGCAACATGAGACATTGCAGCCATGTAGGTCAGCATTTAGAATATGCCGGCAAGTCATAGAGAGAACAACAATAATAATGCTAACACTATATGCAATTTGGCTGTGGGGCTCTAAGTTTTATGTTTTTGCGAAAAAGCTAGTTTTTCCCTACAACAAAGGACTTGCTTACAATTACTACAAAATGTGGGTAGTTATTGAGATGGTTCCGCCAACCAATGTCTCATTCCCAATTATTAATTAAGCCCTCAATTAATTTATTTGTTCGGTGTTGAGATTTCTGAAATACTCCAGTTTCCAGAGGCACATTTGTCCGTAGCCGGGGACACGGCTAATCGATTAGGTTGTTACTCTACAGAGTCTTGTGCACTTTACCCGCAAGAATCGTTCCCTCCTTTATGTCCTCGCACTGCCTGGTGTTTGAAGACGTGATGAACGAAACAGGGTCTTCCGTAGAGTTTCTCTGAGCACTGCCAGTACCCATCCATGTCCTATAGTTCTTCTACATCTGTTGGCATCGTCCGTCCAGAGTCACGCCTAAGGTCAACCCAGCCAGAGCCCATAATGGCTTGCGGCTACACAGGTAAGCTTCCAGTCAAGGGGTATCCATGGTTGGGTGAAGCTTTCCGCAAGATGTCATGGCGCTTCTCCATGCATCCCGGCCATCCGCTGGTTCCTCCAGGGTGCCTGTCAACCGTCCTCCACCCAGTAGTGAATTTGAAGTCCATCTTGAGCTTGAAGTCATGGGGTTGTCATCATCTTGACTCTCACATCTCCCTTATGAATCTCTCGACCAACCCCGTCTACGAGCATAGCAAGATAAACTACATCGTCCCGGGCAATAGTAGCAAGGGGAATTGGGTTCATCCTACCTCGTGATACTACTCAAGACATAACTTAAAATTCTCCTACTGCATGCATGGTGGGGAGGAATAATTCTAATGCAACAAAATTGTAGGTATTGTAAAACATGATCAAATGACTTGCATGGCTGACGGTCATCAAACGCTAGTGACTCGAGATAGCAAGCTTCGCACTCCAGAAATTCTATTGAGTCAAACAATAGCACAAATAAGTATTTCACTAAATAACATAACAGCAAGCTAAAGGAAAACACACAAGAACTCAAACCAAAACCAAGGAAAACTCGAGGAAAACAAAATCAAGGTTTTCATCACATCAAGCAACAACAAAGAAATAGTTTTATCATACTAACACTTCTCTTAACAGAACCAGAACAAGGGTTTTGCTAACTAACATTAAGGAAAACAGCATATAAACTAGATGCAAAAGGAATCACATCAATATCTATTATAGAACTCCTGTTATACCTAAAACAAAACTAATAAGAAAATAAAATAATTTTTTTATTTCCCTACAAATAAATGTTCACCCTCTATAACTACAGAAACTAATCTAAAATAAAATATAGCAGGGGTAAATTAAAATTCTATAATAACTAGAACAGCAGGAAGCAGCAGCAAGCTAAATGAAACTAGAAAACCTTGATTTCGACTAAAACTAATTTTAATACAATCTACAAATACCCCCAACAAGTTCCTACTGCTAGGCTAGGTCAAAACTAAGCAGTGGCAAAAAGAATCACCTAAAAATAATAATCCAAGCTCAATTTATAGCAGAAATCTAATCTGACTAAAACTAATATAAAACTATTTTTATAAACTTAAACATGGCCGAATCTATTTTCTACAGAAACTATAGGAAATTTGTAAACTAAAAAAAGGAATAAATAACCTAAAAGATACAGATTTTACAAGAACATAACTTTTCTGCTAAATACAGAAACAAGGAATAAAACTAAAACCACTAGGGCGCTAACGGGCCGAAATAGCGAGCGCTCTAAAACTATCTAACGCGCGAGCGATTAATAGACCACTGCGTCCATGGGCTAACAGAAATGAACCGACCGGTCGGTCTAACTAAACCGCAACTAAATAAACCGATCTAAACCTAAACTAAAACCGATCTATATGAAATAAAACCATACCCTTCGGGATCTAATCTAGACCCTAGGTTTCAAATCGAACAACGAGGGGAGGTGGTGGCTTACTGCGGCAGTGGTCGACGGCGACAGAGGGTGGCGGAGGTCGGCGTCAAGCGGGGCGGGGTCTCCGGCGATCGGCGAAGGTGGCAAAGACGTCGGGCGGATGCGGCAGAGCGAGGCGGAGGCGGTGGTGATGTCGGGGTCGCTCGGGAACGACGGAAACGGCCGGGGTGATGACGACGGCTCCGTGGTGAGCTGCAGCTCTGGCGAGCGGCGGTTGAGCTCGGGTTGTCACTGCTGTGGGTAAGAGGGAGGCAGACCATGTCAAAACTATGCGCAACATCGGGGGAAGCTCAAAGGTGGAAGAGGGAGTCGTGTTGTTGCTCAACGACGGTGGAGGCGGCGATGAACTGAGGCGGCTGCGGCAAGATCCAAAGGAGGAGGGCGCGAGCTGCGGTGGGTTTTGGGCTAGGGTTTTAGGGGGATGCGAAAGAGGAGGGGCCGGGCTTTATATAGGGCATGATCGTGGGCGAGGGGGCAACGCGGGATCACGATCCCGAGAAGATCGCGGTGACGGGCGGCGGTGGTCATGCTTTGGTGCGGCATGCCGTGGGCGAGGGGTTAGAGATGAGGGCGGGCCCCAGCGGTAAGTGAGAGAGAGAGGGAAGGGTCCGGTCGGGCGACCGGTCGCGAGGGGATTCGGGTGCGGGCGCGGCTGGGCTGCGGCTGTGGCTCGCTGTTGGGCCGCGCCGGGTGGCTGGCTGGGCCGGTTAGCCTGGCCAGCTCGAGGGTTCTTTTCCTTTTTTTGAAAACTATAATATTTTTATATAAGACATATATATATATCAAAATTCTCAAGGGAATTAATCCTACAACGTGGACATTTTTCCAGAGGCAAAACGCAAACTAAAAAAAACATCTTCTGGACATCCCAAATAAGGTTCAAATTTGAATTCAACTTTTTGGCCATGTTTTTCTTCTGACATTTTTGGAGTATCATGTTTACTCCTCTCATACTTTTGCTCAAGTATTTTGTCAGGCATTTCTCTTTTTGAAATAACTTTCAATTGCAAAGTTGAATCCAATTCAAACAACAACTCAAAAGCCTCTAAAAAATCCAAATGCCACACAATTCAAACAAAATGCATAGATGCTTAACTAATATTTGTAAAACATTCCAAATTGAAAATTTGGGATGTTACAATTTACCATTGTATTGGATGTGTTGGGGACACAAGAGATTCTTTGTTATTTGGTTGTAGGGTTGCTTGAGAGTGACCATCTTCATCCTATGCCTCCTACGGATTGATAAACCTTAGGTCATCCACTTGAGGGAAATTTTCTATTGTCCTACAAACCTCTGCACTTGGAGGCCCAACAACGTGTACACGAAGAAGGCTGTGTAGTAGACATCAGCTCCCTCACGCCGGCGTCCGCCGTCGCTCGCTCGCCCGCGCCGGATGTCGGGCAGGAGGTGGAGTCAGAGGGGGCGAAGCTCGATCCGGTTGGTCAGGATCTGGACAAGGAGGGGAGGCGCTGGATCCATTGGATTTTCGGTGGGCGAATCACGATGGAGGTCGGGGATCGATGGGAGGAGCGGGAGGTTGGGGAGGGACGGCTCGATCGGGATCAGGGTCCAGGTGGGATTCTGTCGGACCGGGCCGGCAGTTCCAGGAAGTTCGGATCCCGCAACCACCCTCAGATCCCGCCGCCGCGCGCCCACCCCAGAAACCCACGCCCACTCCCCGCGCCACAGCACGCCATCCCCGGATGCCCCGCTGACGGCCCTCCCAGACCGACGCGCCTCCTGCTGCAGCCCTCCCCCCCGACGAGCCTCTCGCCGCAGCTATCCATCCCCGGACAGCACCGCCGACGGCCCTCCCAGCCCCGATGCACCTCTCGCCGCCGTCCCCCAGGCGCACCTCAGATCGCCCCCCGCCGCCGCCCTCCAACCCCACCAGTCACCCACCGCCTGACCTCCACCATCCATTGCAGCCGGCGACCGCATCCCCTGGCTCAGCTGCACTTGACCGGGATCCCCCATCTCCCAGCAAACCTCGCCAGTGCACGCCACCTCCCTCCTCCTAGGGTGCTCTCGTCCGGTCCACTCCACTGGTGTCCATGCCCCGACGCGCTGACGAGAGCTACAACTCCATGTGCTCCTCTCTCGTCCAAGTTCATGCAACTCTGATTTTCTTTGTGTTCTATTGCAGGTTAGGCCCGGTGTGAACTTCGAACGGATCAGTGGTTGGACCGGCTGTACCAAGGCGGCTGACTCCACCACGCATGCATTTGTCTTGTTTGATGTTCAAGTGTTCAGTTGTTGAAGTGAACTTGACGATTTGTTCTTAATTTCTGGCACTTCAAACACTGATGCGAATGTCTGAAACTTCCTCTGTGCACTGTAGGGCGACGAGTGATGCTGCGCACCAACCAGCAGCAGGCGGATCCGGCCACCGTGGATACCGCACGCACGCATCCATTCGCAGCTCATGGGCGCCATGGATCCCGTGCGCAAGCATCCTCCCACGTCATTCCTCTGCTTCCTTACCACCACGCGCCGCCACCGAAGCATCCCGATCCCCACCGGCTCCCCCGCGTCACTGGTGACCCTTCGCGTTACCGCCTGGCGCGGCAGACCTCCACGGCAGCAGACGTTGTGGCTCCCTTCCTGGCAGCACTTGTGTGTCTCGCCGGACTGTCCTCTGCACATCTGTGGCCGTTGGTCACCATGCACCCTACCCGATGATGTGGCCAATGGTGTTGTAGCTACTAGGAAAGAGAGAAATGCCATGGAGGTGTCTTGTGTTGTGTAATATAATCAAAATATGGTGAGGCACAATAGCATGAGTGCCAAGGAATTGAAGACGCCGACGCACGAAACTGTACAAGCTTCATCTATACTCTATATTGGCTTCTTTGGTATTTGATTTCCCTCTGCTAAAGCACTGAAAGAGGACATCAAGCCAAACTTCAAAACACCACCATGTAGTTGTAACATCGCTGGTAAGAGTCATAGTTAGGTTGTGTTAGATCCTATACATGATCTATTTTTGTTGGGTCAAATCCTACGTGGTCAACATTGCCGGATTATTTTATTAGAAAAATGTCTTAATTAATATGGTTGAGAGAGAGAGAGTCCTAATAATATATGGCTAGTAGTAGTTGGGTCGGTTTTCATAGAGTTTGTTAGCATCACGTTAGGTGCAAGTTTTAGTCGGTTCACAATCTCCTTTATGTATCGGCCGCTCTGGCCATGTAAGACATATTGGTTTTTATCGATAGTTAATAGATACAGAGAAAACCTCCCATGTTGGGGGACACCAAATATTGTCTTCATTGTTGATCCGTAAGGATTTTGCTGCTGCTGTTGCGCGTGGAGCCGATCTAATCTACTCAACGTTAGTTTTTGATCTTACGGTCTTGCATCTTTGCTCGACCGAAATTTCTTATTGTTGCTGCAAATAGTACTGTGAAAGATTTGGGCCAACAAATGACTCGCCGTCTTGTCAGGTCGCATCACCCGACCTTCGTGGGGTGACAGCCCCGACCTTCGTCATGTGCGTCCGAGCACAGGCAAAACTGCAGGGGCAGCGGTAGATGTGCTGTCGTCCTAGTATAAGGACAACCGCGCCTCGCCCACCTTCGCCTGGATCCATCTCCGTACCACTGTCAGGACACATGAGTTCAGATGTTCAACTAGAATGCTAGAGAGGGATTTTTGCGAAAGTTTAGCTGATATTGTCCTTGGTTTTTGCGTTTGAACTTGGTGCTGTCCATGGTTAAAGAATAATGATGTTCGTTTCTACAGATGGTCTTCCTGTAGATATATCATTCTCCATCCTCTTGGAAGCTTTAGCATTCTAAATGATGAACAAAAACAATATAATGTTAGTGTGACGCTACTTATGTATGCTGGTACCAAGCTTGATGATGTATCGGTGTGCTACACTTGATGATGTATTGGTTGTGCATGTAGCACACGAAGTGTATGTGTATTGTTGTGTGTAATTTTCTTGAATTTCAATAGGATGCGAAGTTCATTTTTTAGAAATTCTGAAGTTCACATGTACCACATATTGAAGAAATTCATCTATGAAAAAATGGACCGCCTAGGCCATTTCACCGACAGCAAAAAATGCCTAAAAATGTCGCGAGACAAAAAACAAAAAAAATTCAAATTGTATAACATAGTAAGTTCGTAGAAAGCCCTGTTCAAGAATTCATCCGATTAACAAATTAACTTGCCGATTAATCGCTACTCATAGGGTCCCCGAGTAGCCGATTACCGATAAATCGTCCGATTAATTGATTAAATGGCCGATTAACTTGCCGATTAGCCTATTAATCCCCTACTCACCAGCCAACCGAGCAGCTACCAGTTAACGATTTCCTCAGCAATGGTAGAAAGTGCAAAAACCATAATTTCTTTTGTAAGTTTAACCATTTCTAAAAAATACCTTGAAGTTCAAATTTAAATAATAGGATGGTTCAATGTTTATTACAAACCTGTGATTTTTTCGGTTACAGTGGAATAAACCAAGAAGTTAAAAAAATAGAGCAGTTCGAAAAGTTTATAAAAGATGGTGCTTCTACATTTTACTAAAAATTTGGAGAAGTTCAAATTTAAATAAC